>NC_041381.1:611045542-611172790 GCF_002162155.2 Triticum dicoccoides | reverse complement strand
CGGAGGGGACAGGGAAGAGAGAGGGGGCTAGTTGCATGTCCAACTGTAGTCATGCAACTGCATGTCTTTCAACATGGTTGCAACTAGGTCTTTTGTTTTGTCGAAGGGGGAAACAACAAGGGAGAGGGGCTAGTTGCATGTCCAACTTTACTCATGCAAGTGCATGTCTTCTAACTCGGTTGCAACTGGGGCTTTTGTTTTGTTGTAGGGGGCGACGAAGAGAGAGAGGGGGCCAGTTGCATGTCCAACTGTAGTCATGCAACTACATGTCTTTCAACATGGTTGCAACAAGGTATTTTGTTTTCTCAAAGAGGGAAACAACAAGGGGGAGGGGCCCGTTGCATGTCCAACTGTACTCATGCAACTGCATGTCTTCTAACTCGGTTGCAACTTGGGGCTTTTGTTTTGTCGGAGGGGGCAACAACGAGAGAGAGGTGGGGCAGATGCATGTCCAACTGTAGTCATGCAACTGCATGTCTTTCCAACTTGGTCGTAATTGTGCTTTTGTTTTGTCGGAGGGACTGCGAGGAGAAGGGGTCAGTTGCATCTCCCACACTAGTCATGCAACTGCGAGTGTCGTTCCCCCGACTGCAACTACATGTCTTACAACATGGTTGCAACTGGGGCTTTGTTTTGTCGAAGGTGGTGGCGAGAAGAGAGAGGGGGCCAATTGGCATGTCTAACTATAGTCATGCAACTACATGCGTTCCAACATGGTTGCAACGGGAGGGCTTTGTTTTGTTGGAGGGGTGATGGCGGGAGAGGTGGAGACGAGTTGCATGTCCAATTACACTGATGCAACTGCATGTTTCCAACAATGGTTGCAGCTCGGGGGCTTTGTTTTGACGGAGGGCGCAATGACGAGAGAGGGGGGAGCAGTTGCATGTCTGTTTGTAGTCATGCAACTGCATGTCTTTCTTAACTTGGTTCCAATTTGGTTTTTGTTTTATCGGAGGGACTGCAAGAAGAAGGGTTCAAGTGCATGTCCCACACTAGTCATGCAACTATAGTTGTCATCCCCTGACTACAACTGCATGTCTTCCAACATGGTTGGAACTGGGCCTTTTATTTTTGCCAATGACTGCAACTTCATGTCTTCAAACATGACAACAACTTGGCGATGTTTTGTCAGGGGTGGGGGCAGTTTGGATGTTTTGTCGATGAGGGAGAAGGCGGTAGTCACATGTCTAATACTAGGCACGCAACTGCAAGTGTCTGCACCGACTTCAACTACAACTCACTGGGTGTTTTGACTCCGTGATGGTGTAGTTGCATGTCTGCTGGCAGGCACACAATTGCAAGTGTCGCTCTCCGACTGCAACTGCATGTCTTCAACATGACTGCAACTATGTGTCGTTTTAATGACAAGGGGGGAGGGGCAGTGGCATGTCTACCACTAGGCACACAACTACAAGTGTTTCCCTTGGCTGCAACTTCAACTCACTTGTGTCTTGTCCAGGGGAGGGGTAGCAGTTGCATGTCTGCATTAGGCGAACAACTACAAGTATCGACCCGACTTCGACTACATGTATTCAACGCAACACCAACTTAGCAGCATCTTTTACTAGAGGAGGGGACAGTTACACATCTGCCAATAGGCCGCAACTGCAAGTGTCGCCCCTATAGCGGTTGCATGTCTACCATTATTTCTACTTTTCTGCTTTTACTTCTACTTTTGTTCTTGTAGGTCTTTTAGCTTATCTAAATAGTGGTGTTTTCTCTTTCAAACACGCCACCCAGTCTACTTTCATTATTGTAGGTCTTCTACTTTTACTATTTTTTAAGTGTACTTTCTATTTATTTTTGCATTTTGGATTTATGTTGTTGTTTCTTTTCTAAATTAGTGATGTTTTGGATATTTTTCTAAAAATTTAATGCCACTCAATTTGCACACACGTGGGCTGCACACAATTTCTTTGTATTTCTCTTGCTTCTTCTAATTGCACGGATTGAACGGTGCAACGCAGCAAGTATGGACGAGCAACGTATATTTTTTCCCTACCTTTTCTTCGTGGTGGTCCGTTGGCACGTCTTCTTTTCTCTTGCTTATCCCGATCGTGAAGATCCAGTCGTGCGATGCAACACGTACGGCCGACCAATGTAGTATATATTATTTTCCTACCTTTCCTTATTCGCAGTGGTCCGGTGGTGTTAGTGATGGAGCCAGCATTCCCAATTGGCAAACCCAACGAGCGTATTGTCCTCTGTCAAACATTTCTTTTACGGGCCAGCTAAAAATCAGTCGACTGAGATTTAATCAAGTCTGAGTCGACGATGCAACATTATTTTTCCATCGTTTGCAATATTCTTTCCTACTGTTTGCAACATTTGTCTTACTGGTTGAAGCATGTCATCCCTCGTCGGCTGTAGCACGTCATCTCATCGATTGTAACATCGCTCATTGACAGTTGTAGCATTTTTGTTAGAACGGTTGTAGCATTTGTTGTTGTTGCTTGTAATGCCGTTGCAACATTTTTCGTCACCATTTGTAGCATCCAACCGTATCGCTTGTATTAAAAAAAAACATGACGTCACTCGACAGTCGACCGAGTTCTAGACACACCCTTTCTTTTATTCCGGAAATGGCCGATGTCAAACATGTCTGGTGACATTGTTGACCACGCATTCCAACTTGAAAAAAAAATCACGTGTCGTAGGCCAAGTTCACGCAGCTTCCCCGCCGCGAGCCCGAGCCTGCCACCGGCGGTCCACGTCCGACAAGAACAAAGCCAGCGCCGCGCTCGACGACCCGCCGTCGCTCCAGGCCGCGGCCGCGCCCTCCTGGTGCTGCGCCGTGCGCGCCCTGAGCTGCCTGCCCTCCTCGGACTCCATGACCAGCCTCACCTTGCGCTCCACCTCGGCGGCCTCCACCAACCCACGCTGCCACCCGACCATCTCCGCGGCGAGCCCCATCTCCCCCACCATCAGCAGCTTGTTCATTTTCTGCTCCGCGTGGAGCGGCCAGCACAGCATCGGCACGCCCGCCGCCACGCCCTCCAGCACCGAGTTCCACCCGCAGTGCGTCACGAACGCGCCGGTGGCCCCGTGGAGGAGCACCTCGGCCTGCGGCGCCCACTGCTCTACGACGCGGCCGCGGCTGCCGGTGCGCTCCAGGAACCCGTCCGGGAGGAGCGCATCGAGGTCCGGCTCACCGCCGTGGGGCGCTCGCACGACCCACAGGAACCGGTGGCCGGACTTCTCCAGGCCGGTGGCGATCTCCTTGAGCTGCTCCGCGGAGTGGTTCGCTGCGCCTGTGCTCCCGAAGCAGAGGAACACCACGCTGCGGTCCGGCTGCGCGTCTAGCCAGGCGAGACACTCGTGCCGCTCGTCCGCCTCGCTCTCGATGCCGCCGAGTAATGGCCCGAGTCCGACGCAGTACACCGGGGGCATGACCAGGCCAGCGGGGAGGCACTGAGGGTCCCTGAGAGCGGCCACCGCGCGAGCCTCCAACGACTCGACCGTGTTCACCAGGATGCCATCTGTGTCCGGGATCCGGGACAGCCCGGCCATCGTCGTCTTGTACGTGTCGCTCTCCGGGTCCTCGAGCACCTCGGCGAACAGGTGCGAAGCCGGAACCGGCGGAACGCCAAGGAACTCGACAGGGGCGTCGCCCAGCTCCCTGAAGCTTGTCCGGCTCCCCTCTCCGAGGACATAAGGAAGCTGGGCGAAGGCGGCGAGGGAGGCGGCGCCGGAGGTGAACATGACGTAGCCGGGGATGCCGAGCCTCTTGGTGACCTCCAGCGCATCAGCTGACACTGACAGCGAGTCGACGACCACGGCGTGGACGCGCTTGGGGTAGCAGAGGAAGTCGTGGAGGCGATCGTTGTAGCGGCGCACGAGGTGGAAGTAGCTGGCGAGGAACTGCGGGCCGGGGGCTAGCATGGGCGGGTCCTCCACAGGCGGGAAAGTGTGGAAGCGGACGGACGGCATGGCGGCGGCGGCGCGGCCGACGGCTGCCGCGAACGCTGTGTCCCCCATGACGGCGGGGTCGATGATCATCGCGACGGAGACGGCGTAGCCGTGCTCGAGGAGGGAGCCGGCGAGCCGCATCATGGGGACGAAGTGGCTCACGGCGAGGCCGGGGTAGAGAACCACCGTCTTCTCCATCTTCGTTGGAGTTGGACTATCTTTGGCGCGGGGAGAGGATGGACCTGTGAAGCTCTGTTTGGAAGCCTTCATCCTTCCTGTTTGAGCCGTGATATGGGATGGGAGCTTGTAGGTTGGCGTTGGTCGCTTGTAGGTTGGCGTTGGTCTATCAGTCTGTACGACAGACGATAGTGCTGAATGCAATTATTTTTCGGTTCGCATGTCCAAACAGCTTTTTTTAACATCAGTATAGACGTAAGCGCTCATACATACACGCATACACTTATTCTTATAAATGCACACACGCACATGCTATCCCTATGAGCACTTCTGAAAGACTGAGCCGACAATGTCATCTTGAAATTTCGTCAAAAATTCTGAAATAAATCTAAGAATAATACGAACACCAAGACTTGAAACCTGATGTGCGGGGATACCACTGTCCCTCTAATCATCTAATCATAGGTTGGTTCACACATGTCCAAACAGCTATGATACGATATACTGATCTAGACAGTTCATAGTGCCAAACGAGATGAACTTCACTCCCTCATGTCGTTCTTCTCGCCAATATCCTTTTGAGATTCTTTTCCACCGATAGTTAAGTCAAACTTATACTCCTAGTTTACTTCCTGATTGTTCCCCTCAGAAAACAAAAGTTTACTTCCTGACTGATTAGCTTGCGCAGCAAAAAGGACACGAGTGTATCTTTTGATTAGTGTTCACGGTGATGACCTTTTGGTTCACATATCTGTTTTAACGTATTTTGTATTTTGCATACTTGTTCTGATTGGATCTGTTTAAACTAATGCAGACCAAAAAACAACATTTATATATAGTTTGGTTGTCTGCATTGGGCTCCGTGCAGGGGAGCGATTAATTAGCATGCTATTATGTTGCCTGCGTTGTTGTTATTAGACCGACATCACGTTGTTTGGATACAAACGGCTAAAAATGTGATCACCATTTTTCACAAGTGATGGCCTTACCCCACACACACACTCAACATTGTTTGTCCTAACTACTCCCTTTGTAAACTAATATAAAAGCGTTTAGATCACTACTTTAGTGATCTAAACGCCCTTATATTAGTTTACGGAGGGAGTAGAAAATAAATGGCAATTTATCCTAGGTGCTATCAAATAACAGTACAAGTTATTAAGAGCCAACATGGCTGAATAGGGAAAAGTTCAACGATGCTAACTAGGTGGAAGTTCATCCTCTTCCTCTTCTTCTGCTGCTGTTGTGTTGCTTCTTCTTCTTCTTCTTTTTCTTCTTCTTCTTCTTCTTCTTCTTCTTCTTCTTCTTCAGCTGCTCCTGCCTCTTCTTCTTCTTCTTCTTCTTCTTCTTCTTCTTTGAATCCTTGTTTGACCTCTGTTATCCTATATTGCCTGAGTCCACTTCAACCTTTTGTTCTTTCACGCTTCGTAGTCAAACGCCTCCACACCATGGCCGGAGATGACCACCTCATTAGGAGTCACATCTTCCTCCTCCGACACAAGTTCATCAACTCCCCATTGCAGGATCCAGTGGTGAATGACGCAACATGCAAGAACAAGCTTGACCTGAGTAGGGTAATGGTTGAATGACTTCTGATCCAGAATCTTAAATATATTCTTCACAACTCCAAATTCCCTCTCAACCGTTACTCTAAGGCTGAAGTGTCTGAGATTGAACAGTTCATGAGGAGTCCTAAGATAGTTCCTACCAGAGAACTCGTTCAGATGATACTTGGTTTTCCCGAAGGGTGGAACAACACCTGGTCGACATGCATAGCCAACATCTCCTAGGTAGAACTTGTCATCGGGGATGTTGATGCCATCATGACGACTCATGTTGTCACTGAAAATGTTAGCATCATGTGCTGATCCTTCCCAGCCATCCATCACATATGTGAACTTCAGATCGAAGTCAACAACAACAAGTACATTCTGCCTTTTATAGTGCTTCCTCCCTCTATATGTACAACTTGTGGCTGATGATGTTATGTACCTAGGGTAGGGTCATGGACCTATCTAGGATACCATGCCCAAGGAGATCCTTAGACGAAGCTACCTTCCAGTCGACCAAGAGAGACTCCACTCGACCGACTAGAAGACACTCGACGAACCTAAAGACACTCGACCATGAAGACTCACTCGACCATCAGGAGTTCAGGATCTACTCTGTATCCAAACGGTCTGTAATTAAGTAGTCTTAATGGTCATGATGACACTTTATGTAGGGCGTTACCAGTAACGCCCGGCCTTAATGTACTTTAATCCTCTGCTACGTGGGTTGGCTGGGGTCCTGGCGTCCTCTATATAAGCCACCCCCCTCCACTGGTAGAAGGGTTCGCACCCCTGTAATCCTTATACACATAAACCAGTCGACCGCCTCTGGGCTCCGAGACGTAGGGCTATTACTTCCTCAGAGAAGGGCCTGAACTCGTTAAACACTCGTGTGTACAACTACTCCACAGCTAGGATCTTGCCTCTCCATACCTACCCCCCATTCTACTGTCAGACTTAGAACCACGACAGTTGGCGCCCACCGTGGGGCGGGTGTCTTAGCGACTTTTTTGGAGAAGTTGCAATTTGTCCGATCGCCTTCATCATGGTTTCCGGCGGAGCTCTGGTCGAGGGCCGCGAGATCCGTCTTGGTGCGCTCGTTTTCATCGCCGACGACTCCGCTTGGCTCCAGGAGGCACCACTCGACATCGACGCGCTCCCCGTCCGCGGGGCGATGCACTTTCGGGCGTGTGTCCATGGCGTCTTGCTGCGGCAGCCGTCGACCCCATACCGGTCGACTCCTGCGCCGTCCTCCCTCCCTGTCTCCCGCCAGCGCAAGCGCTCCGGTCGGTCGAGGCTCCAGCGATGGGTGAGACACGCAGTGACTCGCCAATTGGCCACCACCCAAGTCGCGGCAATTGAGCCCGACGAATCTCTCTACGGCCTATTCGACCTGTCGACTGGCTCCGTAGAGACTGCATCCGAGTGCGATAGCAGTGATCCAGCGACGGAGGTCCTGATGGTCAACGGGCCTCGTAGTCCTCCCGGTTTCCCCCGCGACGACGGGATGGACGACGGAGGCGACCCCATTGAAGCCCACGAAGAGTATCAGCCCGAGCCACTCACTTCTCAGCAGAGGGAAGAACTTCGCCGCCGGAACATGGATGCCCTGCATACTCCCATTGCAGGAGAAACTCCCGAGGCTCGTGCCCTGGAAGAGGCGCGTTTAGCCAACCTGGCTGAACGCACTCGACTGGAGAACCTCCAGCGAGCACTCGACGAGCGTGCGCGTCAACGAGTGACCAACTCCAACCGACGTCAGCTCTTTCCGCAACCGACTCAGGTATATCGAACCCCAATTCAGAATTTGGCAGCTGCAGCCCGTATAGCGGAGTCAATTCAGCCCTCTCAGTCAGAGGCTGGAAGAGGCTTGATGCAGATCAGAGATTTGCTCCGGGCGGCAGGAGATCAGAATTCAGCTGTGTCACAGTCACGCAACAGGATTCACAGTCGATCCGTCGCTGCGAATACTGTTCAGTCGGCTCACAGTCCAAGGTCGCCTCCAAGGCGCGTGGGACGTGAAGGCCGGCGGGACCACTATGATGATCGATTTGATCGTGATGATAGGCGTCAAGTGCCCACTCCTCCCCCGAGAAGTGGGTCTAACGCCCATCGGCAGCAAGATGACAGATGCCAGCTCAGTGTTGGGCGGAGAGCTCCAGTCGACCCCAGAGAGCCAGGCTTTGACGCGAGATCCATCATCGTGCAAGGTTTGGTCGACCGGAACAGAGCTCATAGAGGTGGACATGACGGAGATGTGCCCACAAGCAGCCGAGTCCACGTTTCAGGTCCAGAATGTTTTAGCAGAGCCATCAGAGCCGCAGTGATACCCCCCAACTTCAGGTTGGCGACTGGGGTTAGTAAGTTCACCGGAGAGTCTAAGCCTGAAACTTGGCTTGAAGACTACCGAGTGGCTGTTCAGATTGGTGGCGGTAATGATGAGGTGGCCATGAAACATTTGCCACTTATGCTAGAAGGTTCGGTCAGGGCGTGGTTGAATCAGTTAGCTCCTAGCAGCATTTACACCTGGGAAGATCTTTCTCGAGTGTTCGTCAGGACGTTCGAAGGAACTTGCAAGCGACCTGCCGGATTGACTGAGCTACAAGTGTGTGTACAAAAGTCGAGTGAAACACTGAGAGATTACATCCAGAGATGGATCACTTTGCATCATACTGTAGAGAATGTGTCGGACCATCAAGCGGTCTGCGCCTTCAAGGATGGTGTTAAGAACAGAGAGTTGAGCTTGAAGTTTGGTCGAACTGGAGATATGACCCTAAGTCGGATGATGGAAATAGCCACCAAGTACACCAATGGCGAAGAAGAGGACCGACTCCGGAGCGGCAAGTACAAGCCGAGTCAGTCGGATAAAGGAAACTCCAGTCGGAAGCAAAAGCAGAAGGCCGAGCCAGCTGCTCCTGGAGAGGCTCTGGCCGTGACTCAGAGCAAATTCAAAGGGAAGCCCAAAGGATCTTGGAACCCCAAGAAGGTAAAAGATAAGGAAGGTAATGACGTGATGGATCTACCGTGTCATATCCACATGAAGAAAGACGAAGAGGGTAACTTCATCTACCCAAAGCATACCACTCGCCAATGCCGGCTCTTAATCCAGCAGTTTCAAGGGAAACAGCCGAAAGACAAAGAGAAGGAGTCGGACAAGGCTGAGGACAAGGAGGACAGTGATGGAGAGTACCCTCATGTCAACTCCACTCTGATGATTTTTGCTGATGTAGAGAGCAAAAGTCGACTGAAAGTGATCAACCGTGAGGTCAATATGGTCGCCCCGGCGACACCAAACTATCTGAGATGGTCGCAAACTCCCATTACTTTCGACCAGTCTGACCATCCTACTCACATTCCCACCCCTGGGAGGCAAGCGCTAGTGGTCGACCCAGTCGTCGAAGGCACTCGACTGACGAAGGTATTGATGGATGGCGGCAGTGGGTTGAATATACTATATGCAGAGACGCTCAAGGGAATGGGCATTCCGATGTCCAGGCTCAGTTCCAGCAACATGAGTTTTCACGGAGTCATCCCAGGAAAGAAGGATGTGTCACTCGGCCAAATAGCTCTGGATGTAGTGTTCGGCGACTCGAAGCATTTCCGCAAAGAGAAGCTGACATTTGAAGTCGTGGATTTCCGAAGCGCCTACCACGCTATTTTGGGGAGACCAGCCTACGCCCGTTTCATGGCTCGACCATGTTATGTGTACCTCAAGTTAAAGATGCCTGGCCCCAAAGGCGTGATCACCATCACTGGCAGCCGGAAGAAAGCAGAAGATTGTTTCCAGAAAGTCTCAAAGATTGCGGATGACCAGATAACAGTGGTAGAGCTGGAGGAATACAAGAAGAATGCAGATCCGAGTGATTTACTGCGGGCCAAGAAGCCCGCCACAGAGTCAGCATTTCAGTCGTCCGGTGAGACGAAGCCAGTTCATATCCGCCCGACTGACCCCAATGCAGCTCCGACCCATATTTCCACAACACTCGACTCTAAATAGGAAGAAGCGCTCATCCAGTTCCTTCATGAGAACTGGGACATCTTTGCATGGAAGCCAGCTGACATGTCGGGTGTTCCCAGGGGGCTGGCTGAGCATCGCCTTAGAGTCGATTCAAAAGCAAAACATGTTAAAGAACATCTTTGACGGTCCGCCGTTCAGAAGAAAAAAGCCATTGGCGAGGAGGTGGCTTGACTCCTTGCAGCAGAGTTCATCCGAGAGATATACCACTCCGAGTGGCTCGCCAATGTCGTCCTGGTTCCCAAGAAGGACAATTCACTTCGTATGTGCATTGATTTCAAACATATCAATCGGGCCTGCCCGAAAGATCATTTTCCTCTCCCTCGCATCGACCAAATTGTCGACTCGACCGCAGGGTGTGAGAGATTGTCTTTTCTAGACGCTTATTCCGGGTATCATCAGATCCGTCTGTATGGGCCCGACGAAATCAAAATAGCTTTCATCACTCCATTCGGGTGCTTCTGCTATATCACCATGCCATTCGGCCTCAAGAATGCCGGAGCCACGTTCATGAGAATGATTCAAAAGTGTTTACTCACTCAAATCAGTCGGAATGTGGAAGTGTACATGGATGATATCGTGGTCAAGTCGCGAAAGGGTTCCGACCTATCGACTGACCTAGCTGAAACATTTGCCAATCTCAGAAGGTATGATATCAAGCTCAATCCATCGAAGTGCACATTCGGAGTACCTGGCGGAAAGTTACTCGGTTTTCTCGTTTTAGAACGAGGAATCGATGCTAACCCAGAAAAGTTGGCACCATACTCCGAATGAAACGCCCTGTGCGTGTGCACGACGTCCAGAAGCTTACTGGATGCTTGGCCGCTTTAAGTCGATTCATCTCTCGCCTCGGTGAAAAGGCATTGCCCCTTTATCGACTGATGAAGAAGGCAGACAAGTTCGAGTGGACTCCAGAAGCTGATGCAGCGTTTGCCGAGTTAAAAACTCTGCTCTCCACCCAGCCGGTGCTTGCTGCTCCAATCAGCAAAGAGCCTCTGTTGCTTTATATTGCAGCCACAGGACAAGTCGTCAGTACAGTACTTACGGTCGAGCGGGAAGAAGAAGGGAAAGCCTTCAAAGTTCAGCGCCTAGTGTATTATCTCTCTGAAGTTTTGACCCCATCGAAGCAAAGATATCCTCATTATCAGAAGCTCGTATATGGGATCTACATGACCATGAAGAAGGTTGCTCATTATTTCTCTGATCATGACATTACAGTCGTCAGCGACGCACCATTGTCAGAGATTCTGCACAATAGAGATGGAACTGGTCGAGTAGCTAAGTGGGTGATTGAACTCCTTCCCCTTGATGTCAAATTCGAGGCAAAGAAAGCCATTAAGTCCCAGGCTATAGCAGATTTCCTTGCCGAGTGGATTGAGCAACAGCAGCTGACTCAAGTTCACTCGGAGCATTGGACCATGTTCTTCGATGGCTCTAAGATGTTAAATGGTTCTGGTGCTGGGGTTGTTTTGGTTTCCCCCCGAGGAGACAAGCTCAGATATGTGCTCCAGATCCACTTTGATTCCTCCAACAATGAAGCAGAATATGAAGCACTCTTGTATGGGTTGCGCATGGCCATTTCACTCGGCGTCCGTCGTCTTATGGTTTATGGCGACTCAGATTTGGTGGTCAATCAGGTGATGAAGGAGTGGGACGTTAGAAGCCCAACCATGACTGGATACTGCAATGCAGTGAGGAAGCTTGAAAAGAAGTTCGAAGGGTTAGAGCTCCACCACATACCCCGACTAAAAAATCAAGCAGCTGACGATCTGGTGAAGATAGGATCTAAGAGAGAAGCCATCCCCAGTGATGTGTTCTTGGAGCATATCCACACTCCGTCAGTCGTAGAAGATCCTTTTACCGATGAAGCTCCGCAACCTAAGAGTGTTACGGATTCGACTGAGGTTGAAGTCCCAGCAGTGGTCGACCTGATCATGGATGTTTTAGTGATCACTCCAGATTGGACAGTACCATATATCGCGTATATCTTGAGGAAAGAACTCCCGGAGGATGAAGAAGAGGCTCGACAGATCATCTGCTGATCTAAGGCCTTTACCGTGATAAGAGGACAGTTGTACAGAGAAAGCGCGACTGGAGTTGGTCAGAAATGCATAACACCGAAGGAAGGTCAAATAATCCTTGATGACATCTACTCGGGGACCTGTGGCCATCATGCATCCTCTCGGACCATCGTGGCCAAAGCATACCGAGCCGGATTTTATTGGCCAAGAGCGAATGAAATGGCGAAGGAGATAGTCCACAAGTGTGAGGGATGTCAATTTTACTCCAATATGTCGCACAAGCCCATGTCAGCTTTGAAGACTATACCACTCATCTGGCCCTTTGCGGTGTGGGGTTTGGATATGGTCGGTCCTTTGAGAACAGGCAGAAGCGGTTTTACCCATGTGCTGGTAGCAGTCGACAAGTTCACTAAGTGGATCGAAGCTAAACCCATCAAGAACCTCGATGCCGGTACTGCTGTCAGCTTCATCAGAGAATTGATATTCAGATATGGGGTCCCGCACAGCATCATCACTGACAACGGGTCAAACTTCGACTCCGAAGAGTTCAGAGCTTTCTGCACATCTCAAGGCACGCGAGTCGACTATGCTTCAGTCGCTCACCCACAGTCGAATGGACAAGCAGAACGAGCCAACGGTTTGATTCTCAAAGGGTTGAAACCCCGTTTGATGCGTGATCTTAAGCATGCGGCTGGTGCATCGGTCGACGAACTTCCCTCAGTACTTTGGGGGTTAAGGACCACGCCCAACCGGTCGACTGGAAGAACTCCATTCTTCTTGGTCTACGGAGCTGAAGCAGTCTTGCCGAGTGACCTTCTCCACAATGCTCCCTGGGTCGAGCTCTACACTGAAGCCGAAGCAGAACAAGCGTGGCAGGATGCAGTCGACCTTTTAGAGGAAGAGAGGGAGATGGCTCTGATCAGATCGACCATTTACCAACAAGACTTGCGTCGCTTCCACGCCAAAAACGTGAAGAGTCGAGCCTTCCAGGAAGGAGATTTAATTCTCCGAGTGGATCAGCAGAAACCACACAAGCTTGCTCCTTCTTGGGAAGGTCCCTTCATCGTCACCAAGGTTCTCCACAATGGAGCATACCGTCTTTACAATGTCGAGCATCAGATCGACGAGCCCCGAGCTTGGAACGCGGAACTTCTCCGCCCCTTTTACACCTAAGTATTCACTCGGACGAGTTGTAATAAAAGTACTTATGTAGTTTATTTATCAAAAACAAGAGCTTTATAATCTTCCCAGTAATCGTTATTTCTTTTGTCCACTCAAAACAATCCCCCAGTGGGTGGCTTGGCTGCGAATCCGATTCGCCCAAGTCTGTAAAAAAAATCCTACTGAGTGGTAAGCCAGCCTTCCACTCGGAGGCTTAGTTGCAGTCCAAGTACTCGCCTAAGATAAATAAAATCCTACCGAGTGGTAAGCCAGCCTTCCACTCGGAGGCTTAGCTGCAGTCCAAGTGCTCGCCTAAGATAAACAAAATCATGTTGAGTGGTAAGCCAGCCTTCCACTCGGAGGCTTAGCTGCAGCATTGCGCTCGCCTAAGTACAAATACAACATGCGCTTCGCAAGGAGGACGAGGTGCAGGTCGACTGCTACCCTCTCCTTCTGAGCTACGCCACAAGTATAACATGCGCTTCGCAAGGAGGATGAGGTGCAGGTCGACTGCTACCCTCTCCTTCCGAGCTACGCCACAAGTACAACATGCGCTCTGCAAGGAGGACGAGGTGCAGGTCGATTGCTACCCTCTCCTTCCAAGCTACGCCACCAATTCAAAATCATACCGAGTGGAGAGCAAACCTCCCACTCGGGGGCTTAGCTGCAGCCCAGTGCTCGCCTAAGTATCTGAAATCCTACCAAGTGGAGAGCAAACCTCCCACTCGGGGGCTTAGCTGCAGCCCAGTGCTCGCCTAAGTATCTGAAATCCTACCGAGTGGAGAGCAAACCTCCCACTCGGGGGCTTAGCTGCAGCCCAGTGCTCGCCTAAGTGTTTGGAATCCTACCGAGTGGAGAGCAAACCTCCCACTCGGAGGCTTAGGTGCAGCCCAGTGCTCGCCTAAGTATCTGAAATCCTACCGAGTGGAGAGCAGACCTCCCACTCGGGGGCTTAGCTGCAGCCTAGCGCTCGCCTAAGTATGTGAAAATCCTACCGAGTGGAGAGCAAACCTCCCACTCGGGGGCTTAGCTGCAGCTCAGTGCTCGCCTATGTATCTAAAAATCCTACTGAGTGGAGAGCAAACCTCTCACTCGGGGGCTTAGCTGCAGCCCAGTGCTCGCCTAAGTGTATTGGGAAACAAGTCAATTGCAATAAGCGCTTCGCTTTAACCTGCAAAAGACACCTCAAACCAAATGCAAACATATTCAATGACGAATCCAAGTTCGGATAACACCTAACGGAACCGAAAGTGCTCAGGTGCTAGGCCTGTTAAGGTTTGTCAGTTACAAAACTCACTCGGCATACCGAGGCAAATTTAAAGTATCAAGCTCAGAAGTTTTTTACCCCTCCTGTGGAGGGCTGGAAGGTGCCACAAACTCGTCTAGATCAATTCCATCTGCAATCCGAGTGGCGGCGGCAATGAAGGTCTCCATGAAAGATCTGAAATCGTGCTTCTTGGTGTTAGCCACCCTAAGAGCCACCAGCTTGTCCTCTTGTGCATCCTTGCAGTGAACGCGGACCAGAGACAGAGCAACATCCGCACCGCACCTGGCCGAAGACTTCTTCCACTCCTGCACTCGACTTGGAACCTCGTTCAGTCGAGTCATCAGGGACTCGAGGTCGTTCTGGAATGTCTCTCTTGGCCAGAGTGTTGTGTCGATGCGAGAAGTTGCGACCTTTAGCCTTGCGAGATAATCGATGACAGCGGCAACACGAGATTCAAGCCGGAGCACGTTCATGGCGACTTCATCTTTCACAGGAGAGTTGATGGGGTCCAGGTTTACTTCCAGTCGACCAGTCTCCTCTTCAAAGTTTTGACAAAATTCTGCAAGAACAACCACCGAGTCAAGACAAACAGTCGGAGGTTACAATTAAAATATTTGTTTGATACAAAGGATTACCTTCAAGCATGAGGAACAACTTCTTGGCGAGTCCACCCAGATAAGCCTCTAGATCATTCTTCTTTCTCTTCAACTCACTGGCCTTGTCATTCAGGGTGGTCTTGTCACTTTTCAGTCGACTGACCTCCTGGTTGGCAGCATCAAGAGCAGCTTTTAGATTGGTGTTTTCTTCTTCAAGCTTGGTCACTGAAGCCAGCTTCTCATCTGCAAGCCTGGTCTTCTCTAAAGCAGTTTTTTGCATCTCAGCCAAGTCAAGCTCTTGCTTCTTCAGGGCATCCCCCACTTTGTCTGCAAAGTTACAGTGAGATTAGATTCGGAAACAAGTGAGAGGCAAAGGCAGTCGTCAAAGGCCTCACCAAGCATACCTTTAGCTTCCTCCTTCGCCTTCGTCAAGTTCTCTTGGGCCAGTTTCAGATCGAGCTTGAGCTGAATGTGTTTGTTCTCCAACTCAGTATAACGAGCCGCAAGGTCACAGGATTTCTACGAAGAACCAACCGACAGATGTCAAAGACAATTCACTTTCGAGTGAGTAAGGAAAAATCATAGTGTTTCTAAGACTACGGCCGAATGCAAACATTCGACCATAGTCTCGGGGACTACACCCAGTGGGTGCACTCAGCGTGCCCCCACTAGTTTCATCAGTTAGAGTCGACCAGTCGACCAACAACACACAAAAAAAACGGGAGATGTTATTCAAACTATAGTCAACTGCCCGCAGTCGACCACAGTCTCGGGGACTACACCCAGTGGGTGCACTCAGCGTGCCCCCACCGGTCTATGAATCTATTCGACCTAGTCGAGTAAGGAAAAAACTTAAGACATAAAGCCTATGGTCGACTGCCAGCATTCTACCATAGCCTTGGAGACTACACCCAGTGGGTGCACTCAGCGTGCCCCCACTAATCCGGAATTTCAATCGACACACCCCGTGGGTGTAGGACAAACTCTAAGAATTTCAGAAGGAAGAGTTTGCAGATATCATATCCTAACAGAATAGGCAGTGACCGACTGACCTGAACATTACTCTGAAGAGCCGAACTGGCGTCATAGGCGGCCTGGCTGGCTTCTCGTATTGCCTTCACTTGCTCCATCATGACCCCCGCTTGGCGGATTTCTTCTTTAGCAGCACTAGCTTGGTCTTCAGGAACAGGGTAGGTTGAGAAAAGCGAGGGTTGAGCAGCACTCGACGATGAAGGACGAGCACTCGTCAACGGCACCGCAAAGGTTACGGTAGGCCGAGTGACATTGTCTTCCTCCAGGACCAACGTCTCGGGTGCTGGCACGTCGTGAGTCGCCTTGCCAGCAGACGCCTTTTTGCTCCTCCTCTGCCTTGGTGGTTCCTCGTCATCGTCGTCGGGAAGATCGATAACGATGTTAGATGAAGCTGCAGAAAGAATCAAAATTAGAGACAATAAGTCAGTCGACTGAAAACGGCATCACAAGAGTCTTACCAGGTTTTGAGGTAGCAGCATCCTCCATCTCGTGGTCTTCAGCCCTGGCCAAAGTATCGGAAGTAGCAGCGCTGCAGTTCCAAAAGTTAGTCGATTGGCCCATGAGTCGACCAAGAACAAGTTCATGAAACGGGGAAAACTCAAGACTACCATTACCCTGAGATAGTGGGGATCACCATCTTCATCTTCGGCAAGACCTTCGCAGGTTTCGGGGGTGCCACTCGAGATTGCTTCGGAGCCTTCTCAGTCGGCGCCGGAGAAGTAGTCCGAGGGTGCTTGGTCGACTGGGTAGCGGTCGCGACCCCCTTACCACGCTCAGTCGCGGGATCATGGACAAGCTTCGAGCGTCTTTCCGAGCGGGGAGGTACAACTTCCTCCTCCCCCTCCTCTTCTTCCTCCTCACCAGAGTCATCGCCCTCGTCATCATCATCAGCATCCGAATCCCACTCCTCCGGGATTTCGCCCCCGCTTCCTTCCTCCTCCTCAGTCGGCGTCTGCGCTCCATTGGGCATCGAGTATAATTCAGTGGTGGCCTGTCAGACAACAAAGCAAAACAAAGATCAATCGACCAATTCGCGGCAAAGCAGAATGGATAAAGCAAGATTACAATCGGAGATAAGTGGCCATACCGTGTCCGGCGTATAAGTACAGTCGAGTGGCGGGATCCTCCTAGCCCCTCGAGGGTTGTCCTTGTTCCCTGTTATGGCGGCCACCCACCTCTCCAGCGTGGCGTCGTCGACTGCTTCTGGATGGACCCGAGTGGTGTCTTCGGTACCGCAGTACAGCCACATCGGGTGGCCTCGGTACTGAAGCGGTTGGATGCGCCGCCTAAGGAAGACTTCCAGAAGATCCATGCCCGTCACTCCGTCCCGAACAAGTTGGACCACGCGCTCCATCAACATTTTTACCTCGGCTGTCTCCTCAGGAAGCACCTTCAGAGAAGACGGTTTGTCCACTCGGTCCATGGAGAACGGAGGGAGACCAGTCGACTGCCCCGGTGTCGACTCGTCTTGGCAGTAGAACCAAGTCGACTGCCACCCTCTGACCGACTCAGGTAGGGTCATGGCCGGGAAAGTGCTCTTATTCCTCAACTGAATTCCAAGACCCCGGCACATCTGAATAACCTTGGTCCTCTCATCGTCCGGACTCACCTTTTTCACTGTCTATGAGCGACAGGTGAATATGTGCTTGAAGAGACCCCAGTGTGGTCGACAACCCAGGAAGTTCTCGCACATGGACACAAAGGCAGCAAGATAGGCGATGGAATTGGGATTGAAATGGTGGAGTTGCGCCCCAAAGAAATTCAGAAACCCTCAGAAGAAAACAATCGGCGGCAGAGAAAAACCACGGTCTACATGAGTGGCTAAGAGAACGCACTCACCCTCCTGCGGTTGCGGCTGACACTCGGTCCCCGGAAGCCTTGCTGACCCGTGGGGGATCAGTCCCTCATTGGCCAGGTCGTTGAGATCTTTCTCAGTGATGGTCGAGCGGATCCAATCCCCTTGGACCCAACCCTTTGGCAGGCGGGACCTTAATGACGATCCGCCCCGACTGGACGGTCTCCCCTTCGCTTTCCCCGTCGTCGTCGCCTTCTTCGCGCGCTCTAGGGCCGCCGTCTTCTCCTTCACCATTGTCACCGGCGAAGCGCGCGAGGAGCGGATAGGCGGAGGCGAGAGAAAGCGCAGTGGGCGGAGGCAAAGAGGGAGGAGAGAAGAATGGGAAGGCACTGTTCAAAAAACCCTCCCCCGGCGCTTTATATAAGGACGCTTCCAAGTGGCTGACGAATGGGTCCGGGCGATCCTGTCACATCCCGAAACAGTCGCGCACGTACGATATGTGGCGAAAAAGGCGGCGCGGAAATCCAGGCGTCCACGCCTTATCCCATCCGATTGTTGCGGTCCGCCCCGCTTCGCGCGCTTCCCAAATTTCGGATCCCGCAGAATCCGCTAAACAGCAGATCAATCTGTTAGACGATATCTTTCCTGCGATCCGTCGCTCGGAAGTTCACCAAAGTTCAAAAAGTTCACTCGACAGAAGACAAGAATGGATCGAGGCGACTGAAGTAAAAGTTGACGCCAACGCCGAAAGAAAAATCGCCGATCCAAGATACGACATAATCAAAGCACAGGAAATGAGTCGAAGAAAATCATCAACTCCTTCCTCACTCGAACCTCAATCCATTTGGGGGCTAATGATGATGTTATGTACCTAGGGTAGGGTCATGGACCTATCTAGGATACCATGCCCAAGGACATCCTTAGGCGAAGCTACCTTCCAGTCGACCAAGAGAGACTCCACTCGACCGGCTAGAAGACACTCAACGAACCTAAAGACACTCGACCATGAAGACTCACTCGACCATCAGGAGTTCAGGATCTACTCTGTATCCAAACGGTCTGTAATTAAGTAGTCTTAATGGTCATGATGACACTTTATGTAGGGCGTTACCATTAACGCCCGGCCTTAATGTACTTTAATCCTCTGCTACGTGGGTTGGCTGGGGTCCTGGCGTCCTCTATATAAACCACCCCCCTCCACTGGTAGAAGGGTTCGCACCCCTGTAATCCTTATACACATAAACCAGTCGACCGCCTCTGGGCTCCGAGACGTAGGGCTATTACTTCCTCAGAGAAGTGCCTGAACTCGTTAAACACTCGTGTGTACAACTACTCCACAGCTAGGATCTTGCCTCTCCATACCTACCCCCCATTCTACTGTCAGACTTAGAACCACGACAGTGACCTCGGCACTCTGGCAGTGACATGAGTACCATCTATTGCGCCAATACAATCCTGAAATGACATCACAAGATGGTGTTATGGAAACAACAGAACAATAAGAGCATATCAAGGCATGATCTACATATCACTGCATATCACTGCTCACCTTGAAGTATGGATACCTCTTGGGCTAGTGCGAATCTTGGTAGGAGTTCGGTCGTTTGGCGACAAGATCAACTCTCCCCTAAGTTCCCCAACAGCATAGAACACTTGCTTGAAGTACCTGGAGATGGTCTCCATTGATATCTTGAAGGTGTTGTATAAAACCCTGAACCTTTGGGTATGACTAACAACATGGAGGAACATGGCTACTTGCTCTTCCACAGTGGTGTGGATGCTATCTTCTAGCAGCCCCCTACTCATGAACGTCTGCACAAGCCTGGCAAAAGGTGCACTTTTCATTCGAAGCATCCACACAGTCTCTGTGTCGTTACAGTTGTAGGTGTAGTTCAGATTGACTATCCTCACCAGATCCCGGATTAACATCAGACCATACCAGATGAGAGGTTTATCATTCTGACGAACAACTCTCTTATGGACCAACAGGATCCAGGCCCAAGACGGCGAAGTGATGCTTCAAAACATCGACACGGGAGTGCCCCTGGCTGGCTGGAACTTGGTTGGATGGAATCTGGCCGGGTTGACTTTAGTCGGGTTGACCTGGTCGGGTTGACCCTGGCCGGGTCGACCTTGGCCGGGTGGATCTGTCCGGTTTGACCCTGGATCGGATTGACCTTGGCCGGGTTGACCTGTTCGGGTTGACCCTGGCCGGGTTGAGCTGGCCGGGTTGAGCCCATCCAGGTTGACCCTGTCCAGGTTCTCCCTGGCCGGGTTCTGCCTGTCCGGGTTGAGCCCCATTATCGGTGTCAGAACCGGCGGATCTCGGGTAGGGGGTCCCGAACTGTGCGTCTAGGCGGATGGTAACAGGAGATGAGGGACACGATGTTTTTACCCAGGTTCGGGCCCTCTTGATGGAGGTAAAACCCTACGTCCTGCTTGATTAATATTGATGATGTGGGTTACAAGAGTAGATCTACCACGAGATCAAGGAGGCTAAACCCTAGAAGCTAGCCTATGGTATGGTTGTTGTTCGTCCTATGGACTAAAGCCATCCGGTTTATATAGACACCAGAGAGGGCTAGGGTTACACAGAGTCAGTTACAATGGTAGGAGATCTACATATCCGTATCGCCAAGCTTGCCTTCCACGCCAAGGAAAGTCCCATCCGGACACGGGACAAAGTCTTCAATCTTGTATCTTCATAGTCTTGGAGTCCGGCCGATGATGGTAGTTCGGCTATCCGAACACCCCCTAGTTCGGGACTCCCTCAGTAGCCCCCGAACCAGGCTTCAATAATGACGAATCCGGCGCGTATGTTGTCTTCGGCGTTTGCAAGGCGGGTTCTTCTTCATGCTCCATGTGTTTGCCGGATAGTGTCCAGTTGCTTCATAAATGCTGCGCTCCTTGGCTTCCGCGTCCAATAATGGTCTTCTTCCATGCGTCGCACGAATGCGAAAAGCCAGGGTATTTTCATGTTTTACCCCCTAGCTGCGCAGATAAGCTGCCTATAAGAGAGGCGAGGATCCAGATCCAATCGCATCATCCTCCTTCCGCAAGCACTCATCGAGGCGCATCTGACACAAAACCCATTCCAACATGGACAGTCGACGCGGCTCCTCTTCTCGCGCCCCCAGCCCTAAGCCATGAGATTGGAGGAGATGCTCAGTCCCGCACAGCGAATTAGTGACGCTCCAAGCAGAGGGATATCTTCCCCCGGCCTACACAATTCCAGTTCGAGCCGGACTGGCCACCTACAAAGGTGGGAAGCAGGCGGAGAGCGCCCCCAATCCCTCCAAAGGAGAGCGGGTGTGCTTCGTCTCGTACTTAATAAGGGGACTCGGATTTCCTATACATCCGATTCTCCGGGGGCTCCTGGAGTTCTACGGACTCCAGCTTCATCACCTTACACCTGCCTCCATTTTGCACATCGCGGGCTTCGTAGCTTTGTGTGAGCTGTTCTTGGGCATTGAGCCCCATTTTGCGCTGTGGAAGAGGCTATTTTGCCTCGTACCCCGCTCTTACGAGGGGTCGATATATCAAGTGGGCGGAGCCGAAATATGGCGCATCGCCGGGACCGGATACCTGTCCGGGACCCCGAAGAAGACGTCCGAAGATTGGCCTTCGGAGTGGTTTTATATGGAGGACGCTCCGCTTCCGGATCCAGTCTGGATCGGCCTTCCGGAGTTCAGCAACGCTCCCCTGAAGAAACGCCTAAGTTGGCGCCCACGGAGCCCTCGACGAGAAGATGATAGTAGCGTACATTACTTGATGGGCCGGATACGGCTGCTAGCCCATTCCGGATTAACCATGATCGGAGTCATGGCCACATGCATTATGCGTGGGGTGCAGCCGCTCCAATATAGGGGCCACCCCATGTGGGACTTCAACGGGGACGACGACGCCACCCGCTACGGCCGCAAGGGACCTGGCTCGACTGACGATCTGGTGAAGATCCTGTCCGGCTTGTACAAGGGGGAGAAGGAGGGCTTCCTCCGCATGAATCCTCTGAACGGATTTTCCATGAACAACCCTCGGAGCTGGGTAAGCGGTCGCATGCATATCTGAACCGTGCCTTTAAAGGCAATTGTCTTATTGTATTATTTTGACACAGGAATTGCGTCGGGATGTGGAGGGCATAAAAATCCCAGCCCCACAACCCGAAGACCCAGAAAGGTCCCTTGATCCGGCCTCCAAAGAGGATCTGGACTTAGCGGTGGAACTGATCGACGGGGTGTACCACCAGCTCAGCATAGATAATGCTTTAGTCGCCATTATGGCTGACTACCCCGGTTTGTGTCCGGCTTCCCCGGTGAGTACGACCGAAGTCCTGGCACCGTTACTTCTTTAATGCTTAGTTCTGACCACCGTGCACCAATGGTGTTCGACAGGAAGCGCCTTTACGGCAGGAAGTCGAGCCCGCGGCGACCGGCCAACAAGGGTCAGTCCGGCCCAGTAGAAGGAAGAGGAGTGCGACACGAACTGAAACGTCGCCGCAACGGTACGGAGCACCGTCATTTTTTAAGGGAAGGATTCCCAGGAGGTATATTAATGTTCATAACTTTTCCAGGAAGAGCGCTCGCCGGACAGTGTCCGGAGAGGTTGCCAATCAAGCCTCCGCCAGCCATGCTCCAACGTATGGCCCGGAAGGGGAGGCGAATACAAGGCATGAGTCGGACGCTCCTCCGATGGAGGATGCCAACAGGCTGTCCGCCACCCGATCTGAGGTGGAGAGCGCCATGAATCACAGGCGTCGTCGGACAGTTCTTCGTGACGCGTGTTTCTCCCCGGAGGCGTTAAATGCCTTTGATGCGGGAAACGCGCACCTCCGTGCCGCTCAAGATGGGTTAACCAGAGCCACGGAGCAGTATGTGAAAGACATACGTGTAAGTAATTTTAATAGTTATATATGCCAGTAGCCCCCGAGACTTAAAATGGTTAAAATAACTGATTTAAGGATCAATTTTTATGCAGGATCTTACGGAGAAGAATACCCACCTGTCCCAGGAGCTCCAAGAGTGCAAGGCCCAACTTGAGGCCGCACTGGCCGCCATAGGGGGAGCCACAGAGACCCCCGCTGGTAAGATGTACTTTGAAAATATAATTAATTAACAAAGTGCGACGTGAATCTGACAATAATATTGCAGAGGGTGCCGGACTAGATCCGGACAAGCAACAGCTACTGCGTCAGCTAAAGGCTGGCGAGAGGGTTCCTATGAAGGTGCAGCAGGAGAGAAACAAGCTCCAAGATGCCCACACCCAGCTAGGAGAAGAGCTGAAAGGTGTTCGGGCCCAGCTGTCTGGCTCCTTGAAGGAGAATCAGCGACTTCGTCGCGGCATTTATAGTAAGTGCTTGAGAAAATTCCTTTGAAAAGAAGAATTCGGCGAGGAAGTCGTTTGACAGAAATATGTCTTTAGGTGTGCTCACAGGTCGCCCTACGGAGGAAATGCCTGGGTCAACAGGTGACCAACTTCCCGAGCTGGTGCAATTGTTCGAACGTGTTCGGCAGGCGATGCGTGGCGTCGTTCAGGCCTTATGTCCATCCGTCTCCCTGCCCGAGGGCCTTGGTGAGCTTGCTGAGAAGCTCCAGGGAGCACGGCGACGCCTCCGTTTGTGGAAGATATCTGCCAGCCATCAGGGCGCCAAGGAGGCCTGGGCCATGGTGAAGACGCACTACCCGAAGGCTGACCCAAACCACATGGCCGAGGTTGGACCTGCGGGGCCTGATGAGAAGGAGATCCCTGTGAGCTTTATGTATGGCCAAGTAGAACTGGACACGAAATATTCCCAACAGGACTGTAAATTATACAGCCTGTTAGATGGGATTGAGGAGGAATGCAATCAGTCGGTTTGACGATGTAATTTCAAATGACATGTAAGATGCCTTCTAGACGGATTGTAGATCGTTTGTCTTTGCAGACCGTTTCGCTTAAACCTCGGGACCCAACAGTCCGGAGTGTGTCCGAATACCCCTACGGTTATAAAAGAACCGGGGCATGCATGGAGACAAGGCGTCGGGGTCATAATTGCTTTATCAAACAAGTGCCCAACTAGTTATGTTATATTACATGGTTAGTAAGAAACATCTTCCAGGGAGAATAGTTCCGTTAAGGGTTCCTTTCCCTGGGAGGCATGCCCTAAGGTGCAATGCCGGACTGCGAAAATAGCAGAAAAAGCATCTGGGGGCTTATAAATAAGTAAGTAATAAATCATCTTTCAAATCACCGACCGAATATATATTCTCTTAAGAACGCTAGCTTTCGGCTTCACCCAGTCCGAGGTACACATCCGGCTGACCCGGCAGTAACAATCGCAGAGGTGCTCCCTTTACCTCCTAGCCGAACAATCGGGAACGTAGGGGTAAGCACAGGAGCCAGGCAACCCAGCTTGGCCAAAACTTAAGTCATATCGATGCATATAATGGTGAATAAAAGGTACATGCGGAAGTATGACACATGTATTGGGCGTGAAGCCCATATTAATAAGCTTCTGGTAAAGAAGCCCCCAGGTATAATGAGTGCGAGGAGCACATCAAGTGTCTGCGAACAAAGCGCAAATCAGCCTATAAAAGGTATTGAAAAAAAGGTGGGAAGAAGGAGGGGGACAAGAGACAGTAAAATTTTTAAAAAAGGTGAACGGGGGAGTGAGACGAACTCTGAGTCCGGTGTTTAGGCGTAGAATCTTCGGAGACGGGCTGCGTTCCATGGGTTCGGCTCGAGTCGGTTGTCAGATGCTTTACGTAAACGGTATGCTCCGCCGGTCAGGACATGGTCGATGATGAAGGGACCTTCCCACTTGGGCTTAAGTTTGTCCTTTTTCTTGTCCGGCAGGCGTAGAACGAGTTCGCCGACATTGTAAGTTTTGGCCCGTACTTCTCTGCTTTGATATCTTCGAGCCTGCTGCTGATAGAATGTGGAACGAGCCTTTGCCACGTCCCGCTCCTCCTCTAAGGCGTCCAAACTGTCCTGCCGATCCAACTCGGCTTCTCTTTCTTCGTACATGCGCACACGAGGTGAGTCATGAATTATATCGCAAGGCAGAACTGCCTCTGCGCCATACACCATGAAAAATGGTGTGAATCCAGTAGTTCGGTTTGGTGTGGTCCGCAGCCCCCAGAGTACAGAGTCGAGCTCCTCTACCCAGTGCGTGTTAGATTCCTTGAGGGACCGCACTAGTCTGGGTTTGATGCCGCTCATGATTAGACCGTTTGCTCGCTCGACTTGGCCGTTAGTTTGGGGGTGATAGACTGAAGCGTAATCGAGCTTGATGCCCATGTTTTTGCACCAGAGTTTAACCTCGTCGGCAGTGAAGTTCATGCCGTTATCAGTGATGACGCTGTGGGGGACGCCAAAACGGTGTAGTACCCTGGATAGGAAGTCTATCACCGGTCCGGATTCTGCCGTTTTAACCGGCTTGGCCTCAATCCATTTGGTGAATTTGTCCACCATGACCAATAAGTATTTGTGCTTGTGGGTTCCCCCTTTAAGGGGTCCAACCATGTCAAGCCCCCAGATCGCGAACGGCCAGGTAATGGGTATAGTTTTGAGGGCGGTGGGTGGCATGTGGCTCTGATTAGCAAAGAGCTGGCAACCGACGCATCGTTGGACTAAGTCCTGAGCATCTGCCCGGGCTGTCGGCCAATAAAATCCTGTACGGAAGGCCTTGCCTATGAGTGCCCGGGCTGCAGTGTGGTGCCCGCCGAGTCCGGCGTGAATTTCAGCCAGGAGATTCCGCCCCTCCTCTTCGTAGATACACCTTTGAAGGACTCCGGTTGTGCTTTTCTTATAAAGTTCTCCCTCATGGACCTTGTAGGCTTTAGATCACCGAACTATGCAGCGGGCCTCATTTTGGTCTTCGGGAAGTTCCTGCCGAATTAAGTAGGCTAGGAATGGTTCTGTCCACAGGGCAATTACTGCCATTATTTCGTCAGCTGAAGGTGTTATTTCGTTGGCTGAGCCGCCGATTGTGTCAGAATGGTCTGAGTTCGGTGATGCGGCTGGCTCCGGATTGTTATTTCCGGACTCCTCTTCCCATAACACGGATGGCTTGAAGAGCCGTTCCAGGAAGATGTTTGGAGGGACGGTGTCTCGTTTCGCACCGATGCGTGCTAACACGTCTTCTGCCTGGTTATTATCCCGGGCTACATGGTGGAATTCGAGTCCTTCGAACCGAGCTGACATTTTTAGGACGGCGTTGCGGTAAGCTGCCATTTTTGGATCTTTGGCATCAAAGTCTTCATTTACTTGCGATATTGCGAGGTTTGAATCCCCGCGCACCTCTAGGCGTTGAATGCCCATGGAGATTGCCATCCGGAGGCCATGTAGAAGGGCCTCGTATTCGGCTGCGTTATTGGAGTCCATTTACATTATTTGAAGTACGTATTGGATTGTGTCTCCAGTTGGGGACGTCAGGACGACGCCAGCCCCCAAGCCAGCCAACATTTTGGATCCATCGAAATGCATGATCCAATTGGAGTATGCGTCGTACTCTTTAGGGAGTTCGGCTTCGGTCCATTCGGCGACGAAGTCGGCCAGAACCTGCGACTTTATAGCTCGCCGTGGTTTATAGGTTATGTCAAATGGTAAGAGCTCAATAGCCCATTTTGCAATCCTGCCCGTTGCGTCGCGATTGTTTATAATGTCGTTGAGAGGTACTTCGGAGGCCACCGTTATGGAACACTCTTGAAAGTAGTGTCGCAGCTTCCGGGATGCCATGAACACCGCATATGCTATCTTTTGATAATGTGGGTACCGGGACTTGCATGGAGTTAGAACAGTGGATACATAGTACACTGGTTTTTGAATAGGGAATCTGTGCCCTTCTGTCTCTCGCTCGACGACGAGTACCGCGCTGACAACTTGATGTGTTGCTGCGGTATATAATAACATAGGTTCGCCCAGGTTGGGCACGGCCAGGACCGGATTTGTTGCCAGTATGGCCTTTATTTCTTCGAGTCCGGCTGTGGCAGCATCCGTCCATTCGAAATGTTCGGTGCGCCGGAGGAGGCGGTAGAGGGGCAAAGCCTTTTCTCCCAAACAGGAGATGAAGCGACTTAAGGCCGCTACGCATCCGGTTAGTTTTTGTATTTGCTTGAGGTCTTTTGGAATATCCAATTGTGACAGAGATCGGATTTTGGCCGGGTTTGCTTCAATTCCTCTACCGGATACGACGAAGCCCAAGAGCTTTCCGGCTGGTACACTGAAGACGCATTTTTTCGGATTGAGCTTAATGTCATATGCTCGGAGGTTGTCGAATGTCACCCTCAAGTCTTCTACTAGAGTTTCTACGTGTTTGGTCTTGACGACCACATCGTCTACGTATGCCTCTACTGTTTTGCCTATCTGGGTAGCCAGACATGTTTGAATCATGCGCTGATATGTTGCGCCGGCGTTTTTGAGTCCGAAGGGCATTGTGTTGAAGCAGAATGGCCCATATGGAGTAATGAATGCCGTTGCGGCCTGGTCTTTCTCCGCCATCTTGATTTGATGGTATCCGGAGTATGCATCGAGGAAGCACAATGAATCGTGCCCTGCGGTAGCATCGATGATTTGGTCAATGTGAGGGAGGGGGAAAGGGTCCTTTGGACAGGCCTTGTTAAGGTCTTTAAAATCGACGCAGAGGCGCCATGATTTGTCCTTTTTTGGTACCATTACTAGATTGGCTAGCCAGTCTGGATGTTTTATATCTCTGATGAATCCGGCTTCTAAGAGTTTGGCTAGCTCTTCTCCCATTGCCTGTCTTTTGGGTTAGGAAAATCGCCGAAGAGCTTGTTTGACCGGCTTGAATCCTTTTAGGATGTTTAGGCTGTGCTCTGCCAGCCTGCGTGGGATTCCTGGCATGTCTGAAGGGTGCCAGGCAAAAATGTCCCAATTTTCCCGAAGGAATTCTCGTAGTGCGGCTTCGACATCAGGACTTAATTGTGCCCCAATGGAGGCCGTCTTTGTGGGGTCCGTTGGATGGACCTGAAATTTGACTATTTCGTCTGCTGGTTTAAAAGAGGTGGACTTGGACCGCTTATCGAGTATCACATCGTCCCTATCCACCGTGGAGCGCAGCATAGTTAGTTCCTCTGTCGCTAGGGCTTCGGACAATGCCTCTAGGGCCAGTGCGGCTGTCTTATTTTCAGCGCGGAGTGTTGTATCTGGATCACTGGCAAGAGTGATTATCCCATTGGGTCCGGGCATTTTGAGCTTCATGTACCCGTAGTGGGGTATAGCTTGGAAGATTGTGAATGCCTCTCGCCCTAACAAAGCGTGATATCCGCTGCCGAATGGGGCCACTTGGAACGTGACCTCCTCGAACCTGTAATTGTCCGGTGAGCCGAACACTACGAGTGTGATTTTTCCTGTGCAGCGTGCTTCTCGACTAGGGATTATCCCTCTGAAGGCTGTGCTGCTTCGCTCGATGCGGCTCCAGTCAATATCCATTTTTTGAAGGGTTTCCTCGTAGATGAGGTTTAATCTGCTGCCGCCATCCATGAGTACCTTGGTAAGGCGAAAGCCGTCCACTATCGGACTGAGGACCAAAGCGGCTGGTGCTCTAGCTGTTCGGAATTTAGGTTCGTCACTGGCGTTGAAGGTGATAGCCGTGTTACTCCATGGATTTGCTGTTGCTACTTGGTAGACTTCGGCGAGGCCGCGGATTGTTCATTTTTGCATGTTATTTGATGCGAAAGTCTCGAAGACTGTTAATACCGTACCGGTACTGCTGGGCTGTCTGCCCGGGGCTAAAAAGCCTTCGCCACTTTTGGCCACCTGCCGTAGTATCCAACACGCTTGAAGGCTGTGTGTTGGAGTGGCGCCCTCCGTACTATGGATTTTGCAGGGTCCGTTGAGCCAGCCCTCCAGTACGGTTCCATGCCCTTTAGGGGGTATTTGCTTTTTGGTTTTTAACCCAGGTGCTTGAGTATGGCGCACCCTTTTACTTCGGACTAGGGTTGTGGTCAAGGCCGGACTGTCCCAAAACCTAGTTTCGGTGTTCCTGGCACTCTCTACCGCACAGTATTTTTGTACAATAGTCGCTAGGTCGATGAAGCGTGTAACTTCGCGACGACTTATGGCGTTCATGATTCCCTTGTCCGTGTAATTGTTGCAGAAAATTGAAATCGCGCTTTCTTCGCAGCAGTCCTTTATCCTGTTCATAACCAGGAGGAATCTGGCCCAGTAATGATGTACTGTTTCATCGGGCTCTTGCCGTATTCGAGATAGATTGCTTATGTTTGGGTGGGCGGGTGGAATCAAGTTCGGAACCTCGCCCGATCTGAGGCTCAAAGGCCAAGAAGTTTCCGGATTTGGAAGCTAGACTCGCTGGATGCTTTCCAACGAATCTAGTCCGATGCCTGACTCTAAGTTCAGTATCTGATTAGCGTCCGTCCCTTCGCGGAAATCCGGCTTGGAGGGATCGGGAATCCGGACATAGTTGGTTTTCAACGTAGAAGAAGGGTTGCCGCATTGTTCCTCTACCACGACAACGTGGTGGGTGGCCTGAGGAGAGTTAATCTCTCTCAGATCGGGTTTAAGCCCAATCTGATCATAGTCTGTAGCGACTCCCAGGGTGGCGATGCGATCCAAGAGCTCATTTACAGAGGAGAGCTCAATCGGATCTAACTGCTCGGCGACTTCCGGGCTGACCTGAAGATCGCTTTTGATGACCTGAGAGGTCATCGTCGGAGCGGTGGCCGAACAGGCGGTCATAAGAAAACCACCTAGCCGGACAGTTTGGCCGGCGGCCAAAGCTCTCTTGACGACGGTGCCGTCTTTAAAGACGGGAGAAGGCATCCTTCCTGATCGCGACGGCACAGAGGAACTCTCAATGAAAGCACCAATGTCGGTGTCAGAACCGGCAGATCTCGGGTAGGGGGTCCCGAACTGTGCTTCTAGGCGGATGGTAACAGGAGACGAGGGACACGATGTTTTTAGCCAGGTTCGGGCCCTCTTGATGGAGGTAAAACCCTACATCCTGCTTGATTAATATTGATGATGTGGGTTACAAGAGTAGATCTACCACGAGATTAAGGAGGCTAAACCCTAGAAGCTAGCCTATGGTATGGTTGTTGTTCGTCCTATGGACTAAAGCCATCCGGTTTATATAGACACCGGAGAGGGCTAGGGTTACACAGAGTCGGTTACAATGGTAGGAGATCTACATATCCGTATCGCCAAGCTTGCCTTCCACGCCAAGCAAAGTCCCAACCGGACACGGGACAAAGTCTTCAATTTTGTATCTTCATAGTCTTGGAGTCCGGCCGATGATGGTAGTTCGGCTATCCGGACACCCCCTAGTCCGGGACTCCCTCACCCGTCCAGGTTGAGCCCATCCGGCTGGAATCTGGCCAAGTCAACTAAGACGTCTCGTCAGACCTGCGCAGACATGACGGTCATACTCTACAGTGGAGCATTGTAGATGAGCAGCCAGCACTATTCCTACATCATGTGACACTTCACTGCGCTCCAATAATTACGCACTGTAGCCTGCATCATGATATGACATCTCAATAGCGTAGTGGGTGTGTGAGCCACCCCTTGTCCATGGGCACTAGTATATAAAGTGGCTCGGGGGAGACCTCACACACCCAGCCTCATTTTGCCCACGCTCACACATCCATCCATTCATCCAGGGACTCAAACACCACGCCACACTAATTCGGCCACTAGAGCATGCTTGCTCACTTCGGCCACACACACACATACATAAGGCCCGTATCATATAGCACTCATCCGTATACAGCTCCAAGAGCAACTCTATACTGTTACATATGAACCACACTCGGCGGGACTAGGGGTATTATCTCTTCGGAGAGCCTCGAACTTGGATATGGCTTTCGTCCCGCGCTCGCTCATGCCAACCTCACCTCTGGAAACCCACTAGTGCCCTCGAGCCTCCTCCTCTTTTTAGCCATCCATTGGCATCTGTCGTGCATCCACCACGATAGTTGACGCCCACCGTGGGGCAGCTCGAGGTCCTGGCCAGAAGCACGTTCCAGACGGGGCTCCCCTCCGACTCCGACGAGCCCGTCAAGCTGCCGCATCACCGCAGCGCCGTGCCGTCACTCCGGTAGCGCTTGGGGGCTCAACATCAACACGCCTCCGAGGCGACCGCACAGGATGGCACGTCCCCGTCGTCTGCCTCGCCATTTTCGTCATCATCACCGCGGCGTTGTGTCGTCTCTCCGATAGCGCTCGGGCACTCGAGGCGACCACGCGGGGCGGTGTGTCCCTGTCGTCGACCTTGCCCTCCTCGTCACCATCGCAGCAATGCCGGCCGTTCGTCGCGGCTCTGCCTTGCTCCATCCGCTGCCGCCTTCCCCGCGCGCGCCGCTTGCCTCGTCGCCCGTTTCGCGCTCTCCTCCTCAGGCTTCGCTGCTTTCTGCTGCAGCTGCTCCTACCCACTTACGCGCTAGCTCAGACACAAACCATATAATGCCCAGACAATGGCGTTTTTGTGCCAATGGCGTTTTTGTGCCGTGCTTCGTGCACCTCCGGCGCTTCGCTGAGATGCTGTCGGCCTCGCCCCTCGTCCCGTGCGCCTCGTCGGGGCCGCGTTCCTCTCTTTCTCCTCCCGGCGTTGTTGGCTTTTGGTCAAAGCTAGCAGGCAGCACGCATGTGCAAAGCTAGCAAGCAAGCACTCAGCCTGACAGCTTGATGGATTCTCCAGCTACCTAGCCAAGCACTACATACGTACGAACTTACTCGCCTCTGCAGCACCGGCTTGCACGCGTGCACGCCCCACATCCACCCCAGCAGCAGCATGCCGCGCCGCTCGACGCCCGGCCCCTGCTCTGCTCAGCCTCCGCCCCCGCTGCCAGCCACCACGGGTCACCTCATTCCGCCGCCACACGCCAACGCGGTGTCCAACAACCCCAGCGCTGCCTCCATGCGCTCCCCTGCTGGTGCTGCTCCTCCTCGTGCCTCTGCCGTCACCTCTCTCCTCGCCGCGCTCGAGCTGCACCACCTGCAAGAACGCCCGCGCCCGCGCTCGGCCGCCTAGCCGCCTGCTCGCGTGCCGGCTCCACGCGACCCGGCCGCTTGACGGCTCCAAACGTAACCCGGGTGGCCGGCTTGCCGCTCCCGCACCGCCTCGCCCACTCGGCCGTCTCGCCGGGTCCGCCGCGCGCTGCTCCTCGCTGGCTCGCGCGCACGCCGTCCCGCTACCCCGCGCGCACCTCACCAGCCACGCCCGAGTTCCCGCACCGTCAGCCGGCTCGCTGCGTCACGGCGCCTGCTCCGCCTCGCGCCACACCTCACCTCTGCTATGAAGGGTCACTCCCGCCGGGTCGTCCAGCGTGCTGCTCCTCCCGCGCCGCTGCGCCGTCCCCTCCGTCAACACCGGGCCCGGCTGCTCCCCGTGCCGCGCCGCCTGCTTCCCCCGCCGGCTTCGCGCCGCATCACCGCGCCCGAACCACCGGGTCGCCTCGCCCTGCATCCGGCCTCCTCTCGCTGCCCCGCTGGACTCCAGAGCCCCTGCCGGGTCCGGGCTTCTTCGGCTGCCTCCCGTCACGCCTGCCGGCTCCCGCCCCGGCCGGCCCTCCAGCCATGCCCTGCTCCGCTCGGGCTCCCGCTGCCGGCCCCCGCCAAGTCCGCCTCCGCACACGTCGCCGGCTGGCCGGCCCCGGCCAGCGCCCGCCGGCTCGCGCCTGCGGCCCGGCCCCGCCGTCTCCGCCCGCCCCCGCGTCGGGTCCGCGCCGCTGCGCCGGGTCCCCACTACCCACACCCCGGGCGGCTCCACCCCTGGCTCCTGCGGCCCCGCGACAGCCGGCTCCGGCTCCGCCCGCGGCCGGGTAGCGCCCGCCGGCTCCGGCTCCGCCCGCGGCCGGGTAGCGCCCGCCGGCTCCGGCTCCGCCCGCGGCCGGGTAGCACTCGCTGGCTCCGGCATCCCCGCGCACGAGCGCTCACTCCCCTGCTCCACTTCGGCCGAGCCCCGCTCTGAAGAAAAGAAACAGAGAAAAAAGAAGTTGAAGTCAGCTGTGTAAAAAAGAAGTGCCCAAGCCGGCTGAAAAAAAATGCTGCCGGATAAAAGAAGCAAAAGACCGCGGGCTACACCCGCGTGGCCTGCCGGCCTGCCCGCCTACTTCTACATCGGGCCGGCTGAAGAGCTCGCCCGACAATCCCGCCCGTCTCGACGCCTGGCCGGCTCTACCAAGCCGGCTCAGCCGCGTCCCGCTCCGTCGCCTGGCTGATCGGGCCCGACCGGCCGGGACCCCCCTTCGAGCACCCGGAGGCTCGAAGGCTATTCTTAATGGGTGTGTCGGCGCGCTAGCACCAAGCCGCGCCGGCAATCATCGACAACCTTCGCCTCATCAGCGCCAAAGCAATGTGAGCTCCTCACCCATAACGTTCGCACCATGTGCAAATACGGATAACCTCGAGCGACACTCGGGGACCACCTCCGCCATTATTACAGTTGCACTACTGTTCGCCCCGGCGTCAGCTAGTTTCGGCCCGGAGGCTGGCCGCTCGGCCCGATACGTTCGTTCCCGCAGATGGCTTAGTAGCGCATATGGTACCGAAGGTCCACTCTCAGCCACAGACCGCAGCGCGGCTGTCCGGCAAGCGAGAGCAAAGATGAAGGTCACCCCACGCGAAAAACGTCCGGAAGAAGACGGCTTGGGCAACCCGGCCGTTTCCTTTATGAGTATCTACTCGATCGAATCCGCTCCTGTAGTCCGAGTATTGTACGCTCCACTCTGCAGCCACTCTTCGTAACAGCTACAGACCGGCTTCGAACTGACTAGCTAACAAGAGGCAAAGCCAAAGAGCGGAGGGGACACAAAAAAGACTGAAGGGGGCTCGGACAAAACCGAGTCGGCACCCTCTGCATAACACTTGCACCGATAAAAGCAAATACTTGATATATCTGCGCAGACTAACCTTGTCTTTTTCATGATCATCGCTGTGGGTAACCCCCTCCTCGCCTGGAGGCTCGGAGGCTACACGCGGGTTGCAGGCCCGACACCGGCTACAACTGGCGTTTCCGATGCCACCGACCGCTTCATCAACAAGACCCTCCGCCCAACTTTTTCAAAGTTGCCCGGAGGCTCGGAGGCTACACCCAGTGGGTGCGCTCCCCCCCCCCACTCAGCCGGCGGACTCCGTGTCCGCGTCCGGCAGGGTCCGGCGCCCTCCAGCCGGCGGACTCCGTGTCCGCGTCTGGCACCCTCGACATCACCATTGGCTTCTTCATCAACAGCAAGACCCTCCGCCCAACTTTTCCAAAGTTGCCTGGAGGCTCAGAGGCTACACCCAGTGGTGCGCTCGCACGCCCCCACTTAGCCAGCAGACTCCGCGTCCGCGTCCGGCAGGGCCCCGTGCCCACTCAGTCGGCGGACTCCGCATCCGCGTCCGGCAGGGCCCCGCGCCCTCCAGCCGGCGGACTTCGTGTCCGCGCCCGACACCCTAGACATCACCGTTTGCTTCATCATCAACAGCGAAGACCCTCCGCACAACTTTTCCAAGTTGCCCGGAGGCTCGGAGGCTACACCCGGTGGGTACGCTTGCGCGCCCCCACTCAGAACATGTCGCGCCTATTGCACGCCCACCGCCGGATGCAACCGACATCTTCAATGCCATCTACTACATCGACACCCACTAAAAACCTCCGCGCAACTTTTCCAAGTTGCCCGGAGGCTCGGAGGCTACTGTTGGGGGGATGACCCCCGGGTATGCCCAAGACGGCAAAGCGACGCTTCAAAACATCGCCAGGGGAGTGCCCCCTGGCTGGCTGGAATCTGGCAGGGTTGACTTTGGACGAGTTGACCTGTCCGATTTGACCCTGGCCTGGTTGACCTTGGCCGATGAGGGAGTCCCGGACTAGGGGGTGTCCGGATAGCCGAACTATCATCATTGGCCGGACTCCAAGACTATGAAGATACAAGATTGAAGACTTCGTCCCGTGTCCGGATAGGACTTTCCTTGGCGTGGAAGGAAAGCTTGGCGATACGGATATGTAGATCTCCTACCATTGTAACCGACTCTGTGTAACCCTAGCCCTCTCCGGTGTCTATATAAACCGGATGGCTTTAGTCCGTAGGACGAACAACAATCATACCATAGGCTAGCTTCTACGGTTTAGCCTCCTTGATCTCATGGTAGATCTACTCTTGGAACACACATCATCAATATTAATCAAGCAGGACGTAGGGTTTTACCTCCATCAAGAGGGCCCGAACCTAGGTAAAACATCGTGTCCCTTGTCTCCCACTCGCCTAGACGCACAGTTCGGGACCCCCTACCCGAGATCCGGCGGTTTTGACACCGATATTGGTGCTTTCATTGAGAGTTCCTCTGTGTCGTCACCGATAGGCTCGATGGCTTCTTCGATCATCAACAACGACGCAGTCCAGGGTGAGACCTTCCTCCCCGGACAGATCTTCATATTCGGCGGCTTTGCACTGCGGGCCAATTCGCTTGGCCATCTGGAGCAGATCGAAAGCTACGCCCCTGGCCGTCAGGTCAGATTTGGAAGTTTGAACTTCATGGCTGACATCCGCGGGGATTTGATCTTCGATGGATTCGAGCCACAGCCAAGCGCGTCGCACTGTCACGACGGGCATGATTTAGCTCTGCAGCCGGACAGTACCCTGGAGGCCACACTCGAGCCCGCTTCGATCTTCAACTTGGAGCCGGCTCCGCAGATCGAGGACGGATGGTTAGACACCGCCTCAGAGGCTGCAACCTCTACGGCGATAGAGCCGAACACTGACCTTGTCCCTCATGAAGCTCGTGACTCTGAGGTGCCGGACTCCTTGCCGGACTCCGAACCTCCCGCGCCCCCTCCAATCGAATCCGATTGGGCGCCGGTCATGGAGTTCACCGCTACGGACATCTTTCAACACTCATCTTTCGGCGACATCTTGAGTTCGCTAAAGTATCTCTCGTTATCAGGAGAGCCCTGGCCGGACTGCGGTCAGGAAGGTTGGGATGCGGACGACGAAGAAATTCAAAGCCCATCCACCACCCACTTAGTTGCCACTGTCGACGATCTCACCGACATGCTAGACTTCGACTCCGAAGACATCGACGGTATGGACGACGATGCCCGAGACGACCAAGAACCAGCGCCTATCAGGCACTGGAAAGCCACCCCAACTCACGACATATACATGGTGGATACACCAAAAGGAAGCGACGATGAGGAACAACGGGACATGGCAAAGGACAACTCCCCCAACAAACAACCAAAACGGCGATGCAAGCGCCGCCCAAAGTCCTGCCTCGATAAAAACGGCACCCATACGGACCCGGCCCTAGAGCAGGGCGAAGGAGTGGACGGCGAACATGCCACCAAGCAACCATCCGAATATGACGAACTGGACAAGCAACCCATCCCCGGCGAAAACAAGAGCCTAGAAGACCTCACGTCGAACACATCACCAGAGCATAAGAACCTTCATAAAAGGCTCGTCGCTACTGCAAGAAGTTTGAAGAAGCAAAAGCGGAAGCTCAAAACAGCGGAGGACGCACTCAGAATGAGATGGAGCAAAGTACTCAATACCGCAGATAAATATGGCGCTAGTCGCCAGGCAAAGAGCTATCCGAAGCGCAAGCTGTTGCCCGAATTCGACGTGGAGGCCTTAGAACCCCCGCAGTCAAAAAAGAAAGAGGCCGCCTGGCCGGATAGATGACCAGATCACAGGCTAAGAGCAGCAAGGGGCGCCGCACACAAGCTGGCACACGATCAGCATAAAGATCCTCAGAAAAAGGATGACCCGGTCAGGTCTATCTATGGGCCAAAAAAGAAGACTCTAGGAAGCAACACAACCCGCCGAGCGTTTGAAGACAACGGCACACCCAAATACAGGGGCGCCACACACCCACTATGTTTCACCGACGAGGTACTGGATCATGAATTTCCAGCGGGATTCAAACCCGTAAACATAGAGGCATATGACGGAACAACAGACCCCGGAGTCTGGATTGAGGATTATATCCTACACATACATATGGCCAGAGGAGATGATCTCTACGCCATAAAATACCTACCCCTCAAGCTCAAAGGGCCAGCTCGGCATTGGCTCAAAAGCCTCCTAGAAAATACCATTGGAAGTTGGGAAGAGCTCGAGGATGCGTTTCGAGCAAATTTTCAGGGGACTTATGTCCGCCCTCCGGATGCAGACGATTTAAGTCACATAACTCAACAGCCCGGAGAGTCAGCACGGAAATTCTGGAACAGGTTCCTCACCAAAAAGAACCAAATAGTCGACTGTCCGGACGCCGAGGCCTTAGCAGCCTTTAAGCACAACGTCCGAGACGAATGGCTCGCCAGACACCTCGGCCAGGAAAAACCAAGAACAATGGCCGCACTAACAAGCCTCATGACCCGCTTTTGCGCAGGGGAGGACAGCTGGCTGGCTAGATGCAGCACCAGCGACCCGAGTACATCCAAAGTCAGGGATGGAAATGGGAAATCATGACGCAGAAAAGATCAGCGCCGGAATAAGGAAAATGGCCCATATAGCACGGCGGTCAACGCCGGATTCAAAAGCTCTCGGCCGAATAATAAAACACTGCCCCTCAAGGACAACAGCGATGAGCTATCCAACCTAAACAAAATTCTGGATAGGCTATGTCGAATACATAGTACCTCCGGGAAGCCTGCAAACCATACCCACAGAGATTGTTGGGTCTTCAAACAGTCCGGCCGAATTAACGCCGAACACAAGGGGCTCGACACACCAAGCGAAGACGAAGACGAACCCCACAAGCAGCACGCCGGAAAACAGAAGACTTTCCCACTAGAGGTCAAAACAATGAACTCACTTCATGTGATAACACAAAAACATAGTGCGGCACCTGCCATACCAGGACACCATCCGCAGAATGGGGATAGACCCTACCAAAATTCGCCGTAGCAGCACTTCCTTCAAAGGAGTGACGCCAGGCCTTTAAGCCAATTGTACAGGCTCTGTACCACTAGAGGTTGTGTTCAGTTCATCCGACAACCTCTGTCGCGAAAAGCTCACTCTCCATATCGCCCCATTTAACAGTGGCCCTCAAGCACTACTGGGACGCGAAGCTTTCGCCCGCTTTAACGCAATACAACATTACGTGTCTCTTACGCTTAAAATGCCCGGTCCACGCGGCATAATCTCATTAAAGAGTAACTCCGAGTGTTCCTCGACCACGGAGAACGTGAGGCTGCCTTCACAGCCACACACTAATCCGACCTTGCAGGTCAAAGCCCCTAAAAATAGGTCATTCAGACCTCGGACACGGTTAGGCGAGTCCGACGTAAATAAACAAGGGGCTTCCCAGCCGCATACCCCTTTACAAGGGGCCGCGCGTATAAACGATGAGAGCCAATAAAGCTCAACTTTATTCATCTTCAAAATTATACTTTATTTTAAATACAACTTTTGCACGATATTTCTTCCAAACTAAGTCCTTCTCTTTTACAGATGAAGCACGTGCTACAGCCGTCCAGGATACAGCACAACGGAGACACAGGCGCAGACGTGCAGCAGGGACCCGTTGCAAGGATTCTTTTCAGATTAAGACCCTGCGTAAACCTTTCTTACTGTCTCTTGTTGATACACATCCCCCGGTTTTCTACCATAACCGAGGAGGAGGCTGGCGTTTTGGCATTGGCCGCGTCAGAAGTTCCCGCGTGTACCTGGACACTAGGGGCTTAGGGCATTGTTCTGCCCGGTATCATAAAGACCGAACACCTCAGGGAGTGTTCGGCGTCTCGAGTTAGGCCTTATATGCATCAGCTCCGAATCATGTCTTTGGTCAAATGTTGGGTTTGCCCGGCTCCTGTGTTTTGCTGCCTTACGTTCCGCTCCATCGGCTAACGCGGCACCAGGAGAACTACTGCGATTGTGCCCCAGTTCGGCCGGGCGAGCACCTCAGTAGAGAAAGCCAAAAACTGACTGTCATGATATAGCGAGAGACTGGTAAACCACTCGATCGACTGTTGGAATGTTTAGAATTCCTCCGCTTTGTGAAGGACCACTTCCCGGTCAGGCACATACGCGCCCCGAGTTCGGGCTCCTATGGCTAAGTGAAAGTGATAAAGCATTATAGTCCGGTTGCCTAGTTTGCTATGCTATCACCTCCTTCAAAGGACCAACACGTTGGATTAAGTGTGAAAAAGCGCTTTTCTTTTTTGCAAACACCCCCGCACCATGTGCGTGGGGGCTGAAGCCAAAGACTACAACTTTCAGGTTATTCATACATATACGGCCTCATAGGAGATAGTTCAATACTTGAACGCACAAGTATAAAAAGCCGTTGCATTATAGACATGATCTCAGAAATCCTACATGTCATTTAAACATAACATCTTTCGAGCACTGCGACTCTATTAAACGAGCGCCCTGCAGGACTTCCTCAAAATAGTGCTCGGCGGGTAATCGGCTTTTGTCCGAACCCCGGGATGCAACAGCGGTGGCATCCATCTCTGCCCAGTATGTTTTCACATGGGCGAGAGCCATCCGTGCACCTTCTATGCATGCCGACCGCTTCATCGCCTTGATATGCGGCACCGCCCCAAGGAATTGCTGCAACAAGCCAAAATAACTCTTCGGCTTGGGCCTTTCCGGCCACAGATGAGCGACCACATCCGTCATGGCAAGTCCGGACAATCTATTCAGCTTAGACCACTCAGCCAGCCGATCAGTCAACGGAAGTGGACGCTCCGGACTATGGAATTGAGACCAGTAAAGCTCTTCCATTTCGTGATCCTTCTGGCTACGGAAGTGCACGACTGCGTTCGCCGCACTCGCCGCCAAATCCAGATAAGGATCCTCCGCACCACACAACTAGCCCAGCTGAGCATACTTCGGATCCGTGAACTTCCTACGCAGAAGAAAGGGCTTTCCAGCCGCAATGTATCCGGCTTGACGCAGTTCCTCCTTCATAGCCCGCATCTCTCTCCGGGCATCCTTGACTTCGGCGGCGGCCTTCTTCAGGCCCTCTTGCTCCACTCGACGTTCTCCTTCAAGAACCTCATAATGGTCGGTAGCATCTTTTAATCTCAAGGCCATTCCGGCCATCTCTTCCCTGCTTCGGCAGTGAGCAGCCTTTTCGGCTTTTAGCTCTTCCGCTGCCTTCGAGGCAGCCGCATCACTTATCCTGGCTTGCTCCTTGGCTCGAGCAAGCTCTGCTCGAAGATCTTCCACAGTAGCAGTGCCATCTGCATCAAGCATACAAATTGTAAGGAACAGGCATCAGCTCCCTTACTAGGCAACCGCGGAGCAACCACCTACCTTGCGACTCATTAAGTCGTTTATTGACCAGCGCGATGTCCGCATCCGCAACATCGAGTTGCCTCTTCAGTTCGGCAACTCCATCAGTCCGGCTGGCCACCGAACGTTCCGCCACCTGCATAGGAAAGGCGACATTCTATAACTGAGATTATGATCCTTGGCACGCTGTCGCTTTCGACAGCATACCAAGTCTCAGGGGCTACTATCTATACAGGGCGCACTCCATGTGCAAAACCGTCAAAAGGTATGTCATTTTTTGCGTACCTCAAACCCCGTCAGCAAACTTCCGACGGCCCCATACAACCCGCTTTCGGTGGATGACATCCTCTCAATCACCATACTCATTAATGTGCGGTGATCTTCTGAGATAGACGCCCTCTTGAGCAAATCCTGCAGCTCCATCGGCCGTACTCCAATGGGTGCCAAACTCTCCGGCCCCGCCGAACTCGGGGAGATCCTCCGTGACGACACCTCAGGGTCGTCCGCCCCGCTCGACGGGGTGGCAGATGGAGGCGTCTCGCTCTCCATCATCTCCGGATGAAGGTCCCCCAAAGACGAGCTCTGCTGAGACGGGCTGAGATCCGAACTGCAAGGTGAAGACTTCGGTTACCTTCGGAAATAATACAGGGGCGTCCCCTATTACAAAAAATCCCCTTTTTTACTTACGGCTCGCTGGAGGGCTGACTCCTCTAGGGAGACTGTGCGGCCGGGGCTCTTCCCGGCGCAGGACCTTCCGGTGCAGATTTCCTTCCTCGCTTTGAGGCCTTGGCCTCCAGGTCTTCGGAAGCGGTCCTCTTCTCCCCCTGGAAGGAGGGATTCTCGATCCCCCCCTTATTGAAGGCCTCCTTGGCAGAGGTGGTAGTTTCCCTGTGCCCCCTTCGCTCTCCTCTGAAGGCGCAAACTCCACCATTTTGACGAACACGGGATCCGGCGTGGTCTCAGGGAGGGGAGCCAGACACCGTATCAGTTTTGCTTGTGCTATCCACTCCTGTCCAAGGGATAGCTGGTTAAAAGGCAAACCCATGATAAAAAAATGGACAATATGTCCGGACACAGGGCTACTTACTTGAGTATCTAGGCGATTGCAGCTTAGGCCAGCGTCCTCGGTCAAGTCCGGACGCATCTCTTGCGATCCGAAGAACAGTTTGTACATCTCCACAGGTGTCAAACCCATGAAGTGTTGGAGAGCTCGTGGCCCCTCCGGATTAAATTCCCACAGGCGGAGGGGGCGACGTTTGCAGGGCAGAAGGCGCCGGATCAGCATAACCTGTGCCACTACGACCAGATTAATCTCCCTTTCTTGGAGGCCTCGAATCCGGTCCTGCAACAGGGGTACGTCTTTGGACGGTCCCCAGTTAAGCCCCTTGTTGATCCATGACGTCAGCCATTGTGGAGGGCCCAAGCGGAAGACGGGCGGCGGCCTCTGCCTGCTGCCCCTGGGAGCAGTGATATAGAACCACTCCTGTTGCCACAAGCCGAGCTCCTCCTAAAAAGAGCCCTCGGGCCATGGAGCATCGGCCCTCTTGCTTATAACCGCCCCGCCGCACTCTGCCTGATGCCCCTCAATCATCTTCGGCTCCACGTTGAAGGTTTTGAGCCACAAGCCGAAGTGAGGGGTAGTGCGGAGGAAGGCTTCGCAGACGACAATGAATGATGAGATGTGGAGGATGGACTCCGGAGCCAAGTCATGGAATTCCAGCCCATAGTAAAACATGAGCCCCCTCACGAAGGGATCCATCGGGAAGCCTAAACCCCGACGGAGGTGAGACACGAACACGACGCTCTCGCCGGGCTCGGGAGTAGGAATAACTCCCCTCGGGCAGGCAACCTATGCGAAATCTTGTAGGTCAAGTACCTGGCGTCTCTCAGCTTTAGCACGTCTTCTTCCGTGACGGAAGAGGGCATCCACCGGCCTCGTAGGTCGGAGCCGGACATTGTCAAAGGTCGAAGGTACCCGAATCTGGAGCCCTGGGTGTTGGAACTCGGGGCGAGGGGCGGATTCGATTGAGGATTGAAGAAAAAGAAAGGGCCTTGGTCTCATTATAAAGAGGAAGAATACCAAGAGCCGTCCCCGTGACCGTTTGGAACCCGCCTTCCATGGAGGGGGCGTGGCAACGGGCGCGGTTGGGTTACCCACGTCCGTATTTATGAGAATCCCGGAATAAGGGGAACATGATCTCTGCTTCGACAAGACGTGCCAAGGAAACTGCATCGCTGAACGCACTGAGGCGGTACAATAAAAACAATTCGAATAAAGGCTTGGTAGTGGTGTGACGTCACGCCACCAAATACGTCAGCAGATTGAACTGGTGTGAATATTATTCTCTCTACGGTGGTACGTGGAATTTATTTTGCAGAGCCGGACACTATCCTGGTGTTCACAATCTTCTGTAAATTATTCGGAGGAGGAACCGCCTTGCAATGCCGAAGACAATATGCGCGCCGGACTCGTCGTCATTGAAGCCTGGTTCAGGGGCTACTGAGGGAGTCCCAGACTAGGGGGTGTCCGGATAGCCGAACTATCATCATTGGCCGGACTCCAAGACTATGAAGATACAAGATTAAAGACTTCATCCCATGTCCGGATGGGACTTTCCTTGGCGTGGAAGGCAAGCTTGGCGATACGGATATGTAGATCTCCTACCATTGTAACCAACTCTGTGTAACCCTAGCCCTCTCCGGTGTCTATATAAACTGGATGGCTTTAGTCCGTAGGACGAACAACAATCATACCATTGGCTAGCCTCTAGGGTTTAGCCTCCTTGATCTCGTGGTAGATCTACTCTTGTAACACACATCATCAATATTAATCAAGCAGGACATAGGGTTTTACCTCCATCAAGAGGGCCCGAACCTGGGTAAAACATCATGTCCCTTGTCTCCTGTTACCATCCGCCTAGACGCACAGTTCGGGACCCTCCTACCCGAGATCCGCCAGTTTTGACACCGACGACCGGGTTGACCTGACCGAGTTGACCCTGGCCAGTTGACCTTGGCCGGGTGGATCTGTCCGGGTTGACCTTGGCCGGGTTGAGCTGGCCGGGTTGAGCCCATCCGGGTTGACCCTTTCCAGGTTCTCCCTGGTCGAGTTCTGCCTATCCGGGTTGAGCTGTCCAGGTTGAGCCCTGTCCGGGTTGAGCCCGTCCGTCTGGAATCTGGTCAAGTCAACTAAGACGTCCCGTTAGACCTGCGCAGACATGACGGCCATACTCTACAGTGAGGCGCCGTAGATGAGCAGCCAACATTGTTCCTACATCATGTGACACTTCACTGCGCTCCAATAGTGGCGCACTGTAGTCTGCATCATCATATGACATCTCAATAGTGTAGTGGGTGTGTGGGACACCCCTTGTCCTTGTGCACTAGTATATAAAGTGATCCAGGGGAGGCCTCGCACACCCAGCCTCGAAGAAGAATGGGAGAAGTAGTTGCCTATGTTGGGGAGTGTTGTTGTCGTCACCAACATCGCCGCTGCCGTTGCACCCGCAGATCTGAGTCGTCGTTGCCGCCGCCGATGCCAATAACATAGGAGGGCTTGTCCTAGAGCGAGGGTGAGTGAGTAAAAGGGGTGATGAGGGCATATTTCACGGCATCCCGCCTTCGCCGATTTCCCCCTCCTGCGATCTTGGACCGAATCCCCCTGCAGCGTGCCCTAGGCCGCGTCTTCTTTTTGCGCCCGACTCAACCTGGCTCGCTAGAAACGGCCGATTCGAGCATTCCCAGCGAGCCAGGATCTGGGGTGTTTTAAGTCCGTGCCGATGTGAGCCAGGCCTGCTTGCACGTAACCAAATGGCCCGTGTTTATCCCTCTCGGTCCTGGTTGGGCTGTATGCAGCCTACCAAACATGTCCCAAATGACTCTATATTCAAATTATTGTTTTTCTGCAGCTCTCACTCCTGCTCTCTAGTAACGGGATTGAGACCGGCTTAGCAACAAGATGGACGAAATCAATGTGGCAACACACCTTCAAGAATTTGTAACAAGTTAACTTGCTGATTAATCCCTACTCGTCGGTTCACCGAGTAGCCGATAAACTGACAAATCAGCTAATTAACTTGCCAATTAGCCTATTAATCCCCTACTCGCCAGCTAACCAAGATGCAACTAGTTAATGATTTCCTCAACAATGGTCGTCGCTCTACTCCGTCAAATAGCCACTGATCTATTGACTACCTGGTGACCTTTTTTTTCTTCCATACTTATTAGGGTATCTTTATGTTGTTGCTCCAACAAACTTTATTTTCCGTGTGCTTGCACTTGAATTTGTTATCTGGACTTGATGGTTGCTTTATTTATAAAGCAGGCCGAAAGCCTATTTTAAGAAAGCACGGGAGTGTAGAAACCACAACTAGAAGCATCCGAGGAAGCTGACCAAAAGCGGTCTCACGTCTTCTAGAAGAAAGTATCGGGCTTCATCAGTTTGGACCAGAAAAGCTGACGAGAAGAACCTCTGTAAAGGAGATGGGACAAACAAGACCACCAAATGCCAGTGCCCAGCCAAAGAGGCTTCGTGTCATGATACATGCCTTTTGAAAGAGTTAACGACACTATAGGTCCTAGAACTTGTCCTAAACGTGGTTTGGTCCAACAACTTGTAAAAGGCAGCTATTTGGTCCTAGAACTTGTCTCAGAAGTGCACATTTAGTCCTCGTCCAATCATGAACTACCAAATGGAGCCAGCGGGACCACGCTGGTCAGTGTTGCACATTTTGCAAATACCCCCTGCCATTTATCGATTTCAACTCACAGGACACCTCGAGCATGACAAAACAAGCACTGGGTGAAGGACATGAGGTACAGAATCAAGGACGAGGAGGGCTACCTTGCGTTCGCCCTGGTGAACAAGATCACCGGCGAAGCCATCAAGCACTCCCTCGAGCAGAGCCACCCTTGTTAGACTGTATATACGTAGTCTTGTATAGGCCTTGTATTGTACCTCTTGGTACGTCTATATAATGAGATAGCCAAACCCCATTTTAGGGTGTCGAGCCAGTTTCCCAAACTCTATGTTTTACATGGTATCAAATTAGGTTACGATGTCTTCCGCTGCACCACCTCCCGCCGCCGCCGCGCCGATCTCGACTGCCGCTGCACCGGCCCTCACCCTGATGTCGCCCTTCCCGGCCTCCCGGCCCCTCGCGGTGACGTACGGTGCCTTGCCACCGCCGCCCGCTTCCCCGCAGGCCTCGGGGGCTCTGGACGATCTGATTGCCCCGCCCGAGTCCGCGGCGTTGCCGGCCCATGGCGGTCCTCCTCCGCCGAGCCCGCACCCTGGTGCTGGGCTGCCGTGGTACGGCACTCCCGTGTCATCCTATGGCGCGCCCCCGCCGACGTCGTCATTGTGGCCGGGGTCGGCCTATGCTGCGCTGCCGCCGCCGCAACCCTACACGGCGGTGCCGCATCTGCCACCACCGCACCACTACTACCCGGCGCCGCCGTAGCCGGCCTATGGGGGTGCGACCACCTCTCCCTATGGCGCCCCTACAGTGCCCGTCCAAGGTGCTTCGGCTGTAGCTCATCCTGGCTCCTACGCCGCGCCTGGCGCCTACGGTTCTCCTGCAACGCCCAGCCATGGCGCTTTGGCTGGCGCCTCTAATGGATCCTACTCCTCGCCTGGCGCCTACGCGATGGTCCCTCGTCCAGAGATGGCCCTGTCCATGGATCCCTATGCACCACTGGCACAGGCGTACACTGCTCAAACTGCGGCGCATCCGCCGTTTTATTTCTCGCACCTGCTACCGGTGAAGCTCGCGCCAGACAACTACCTGTCATGGCGTGCTCAGGTCTTGCCTCTACTCCGCAGTTGCTAATTGGAGGGCTATGTCGACGGGTCCATCCCGTGCCCACCCCCTCACCATCCGGCATATCACACGTGGGTGGTGCAGGATCAGGCCATTCTCTCCGCCATCCAGTCTTCGCTCATGCCGAGCGTGTCACACCCTAGCTAGTTCATGCATTAGAGTGTTGCATCATGTTTATTCTTTCATCAGAAACCTGAAATGGGGATGACAGAACCCCCAGCCCCCTCTGAAACCAACTAGGGTTTACTAAAAACTTTTTCAATGAACCTGAAATGCCCTTCTAAAATGCCCATCATTTTTTGTCTTGGTTCAGAACCTCTGCCAGAAGTGATGCACATTTTCCTAGGCCATCTTAGGGTTTTTGAATTAAATCATAAATATTTGAATTTGGGCATTTAAAATTATATAAAATATTTAAATGCTCAAATATCTCCAAACTAAAATGTTTCATGTTGGAAATAATCCAACTATGGACCAGGAGTAGTTTGGTGATTTTAGGAGTTGCCTAAGTATTTTTAATAATTCAACAAAGTTGCGGAGGAATTAAAAAAACAGAAACAGGAGAAATAACAAAACCTTACCTGGCGCCCAGCACCCGGCCCACCTGTCGGCCCAGCCCAGCACCGCGCCAGCGAGCTGCTTGCCGGCCAGGCAGGCAGGCAGGTGCTCGACGGCGAGCACCGCATGGGTGCCACGCACCTGCTCGCCGCCTCGCCGCTCCATTCGCCCGGCTAACGTCGTGGATCACTCCCCCTCTCTCCCCCGAACCCCCCAGACACCCCCTCTCCTCTCCAGCTCCTCCCCCTCGCACTCCCCAGCCATGGCCGACGCCACCGCCGCCGTGCCTACGTCGTAGCCGCGCTCCCCGCCGCCCGTGCGTCTTCTTGTCGTGTCCAGGAGCTCCGCCGCCATCCACTTCATCGAGCTAGCCGAGCCCCGAGCGCTCGCAAGGCCCGAGCCCACCGCATCGACCTCGACCGAACCGCCGTCGCCGGAGATCCCCTTCAATGCCGACGTTTCTCCGGCCCATCCCCGGCCGCACCAAGTGCTTCGTCGAACTCCCCGTGAGCTTAGCCATCTTCCCCTCCCTTCTTTTCTTGCTCCCGAGCCGTGTAGCGACCTCCCGGAGCTCAACCGCACCCACCGCCGCGGAGCTCGTCGCCGACGTGCTCCCGGTCACCCTCCGGCCCCAAATTGGTGTCCATCATGTTCACCATGTCACGTAGCACCTAACCAGCTACTCCCCGCACCTCACCGACCCCTCTAGCGTAAAGTTCGTCTTCGGCCGAACTCCGGTGGCCGCCAAAGTCGTCGCCGGCGCCAACTCCGGCCACCCCGACCCCAACGGACTCCACCAAGAGCTGCGGCTCGTCCTCAGCTCCACTCCGATGGCCTCCGCGACCCATTTGGTGGCCGGAACAGCCAAAACCACTTCCGCCGCCGCGTCGGGCTCGCCGGCGGCTAAACGCCGGTGCAGCCGACCTGGGTTTGACCACGGATGGGCCCTGGTTGACTCTCCTGAGTCAATGACAGGTGGGGCCCAGCCCTGTTAACTATTTAGGATTAGTTTAAATTAATTTTAGTTTAACTAATCACACTGACACGCGGGACCCACTGTCAGGTTTGACCCGGACCGTGTCCCGTTGACCTGCTGATGTCACACTGACGTCAGGCTGACGTAGTAATTGATTTTCTGGATTTAATCTAATATAGGAAATTCTAGAATATAGTTTAAACTTCAAAAATTCATAACTTTTAATCTGTAACTCCAAATCAGACAAGTTATATATGAAAAATGATCAGAAAAATCCAATCTATCCATCTGTACTATTTTCATGCATGATTAAACAAGTTAACTTGATGTTTAAGGCAGAACAAGGTAAAACACTTTAAAGGGCCATGTATGAGTTTGAAATTTGAATCTTTGGTTCAAATTGGTTCAAACCCTTCTGGTCTTAGTTGCATTAGCCCAACACACTCATATTGCCATGTTTCATGCATGCATCATATTGTTGCACATTGTTTGGTGATGGTTGTGTATCGGTGTTCTTTGCGGCAGGTTCTGCCCCCGAGGAGTACCGTGATTACCCTAACGAAGAACCGTATCAGTGCATCGAACCATCAGGCAAGCAACCAACCATTTGATCATATCGATACAATCCCATGTTCTCGCTCCTGCTCTCTTTTACTGCATTAAGACAACGCGTTTCAAACTGCTGTGTGTTACGGTAGTTGAACCCATTTCCTCTGCATGACCTGTCATTGCCACAGTAACTAGATGAAACCCACTAGCATGTGTAGGAGTTGTTTGAGCCATATGTATGTGTTGTTCCTACCTTGCTATGCCTGCTATGCTTAGAGTCGTGTCAGGTCTGGTTCATTTGGGTGATGGACTAGAGTGAAATGATTATGTCGGTAATGAGAGTGGTGTGGTGAACACGATTTGGTAAAGGTATCGATGAGAGGCCATGTAGGAGTACATGGAGGGTTGTTTCATTGAAGCCGACCTTAAGCACTGAGATCTGTATGTGTGATTTAAGATTCAGCTACTACCATGCATTGGGCCCGAAACCAATGGACCCTCTCGACTTCTTATTCACCCTAGCTCTCTGTCCAGGAGTTGCAAGTAGTTTCTGGTGTTTGTAGCCTACTGGAGGCCGTGGACAGCGCTGACCGTAGGGGTGGGCTGTGATGCGGTAGGTACGTGGCACGGTGTACCGAATACCCGTTAGGTATCTCGAGAACCCTGTTCACATCGTTTGGGGCTGTGAGCGAAACCTCGGCCGGATCTCCTCATGGATGGAACCTGTATAGGCGATAAACCTGGATTGGAGACTTAGGTGATTAGGTAGGTCGTGGCCGACACCCACGTTGGGCTTCCGCTGGAAGGTTGCCGAGTACATGTCGTGTAAACGACGGTAAGTGGTGAGAGCGTGTATGAAGAAGTACACCCCTGCAGGGTTAACATAATCTATTCGAATAGTCGCGTCCGCGGTAAAGGACTACTTGGTTGCCTATACAGTTCATAGACAAGTAAATGGAAACTACTAAAAGCCTCAAGATAAGTGTGAGTGCCGAGGATGGCTCTTCCGTAGGAAGACGGAGGTGGATCCTCAGTAGTGTATTGAAGTGGTGAGTAGTGGACTCGTGTGCGCAAAACCATTTCAAGTTGGAGTCTCGTAGGATAGCCTAGCCAAGAGTCAAAGCTGGCTTGCTGCAACAACTCCACCAACCCTTCTTGATAATATGCATGTATGTAGGATCTGATGTAAGTCTTGCTGAGTACCTTTGTACTCATGTTGCTATAATCTACATTTTTACAGAAGACGCTGCAACCCCTTCTGATGGGTTCTTCGTAGACGTTGACATCAATGAGTAGGCTAAGGCCCAGGTGGTGATCCTGAGCTTGTGAAGGACCACGTAGTATAGTTAGGCTTTCCAATTCTCTTTTATTTTACTAGTTGTCTGTACCCAGACAAGTTACTTCCGCTGCTGGTTTGTATGACTGGATGACTTGAATGCTGGGTCGTGTGACCCGTACCTATGTGTATGTTATGTATGGCTCTCTGAGCCTTAAATAAAGTACTTGTGTCGTAGAGTCATGTTGTGATGCCTTGTTGTATTTGCACATATCGAGCATATTGTGTGTATGATTGAAATGCTTGGTATGTGTGGGATCTGACTATCTAGTTGTTTATCTTTAGTAGTCTGTCTTACCGGGAAATGTCTCCTAGTGTTTCCACCGAGCCATGGTAGCTTGCTACTACTTCGGAATACTTAGGTTGGCCGGCATGTGTCCTTCTTCGTTCCTGTGTCTGTCCCTTCGGGGAAATGTCACGCATTGAGTACCGAAGTCCTGTTAGCCCGCTACAGCCCGGTTTACCAGAGTCCTGCTAGCCCAGTGCTACAGCCCGGACCCACTTGCTGATGACCGACACGTTCGTTGCTGGGTCATGGATGCCTGTCCCTGTAAGTCTGTGCCACTTTGGGTTTACGACTAGCCATGTCAGCCCGGGCTCCTTATCATATGGGTGCTAGCGACACTATCATATACATGTGCCAAAAGGCGCAAATGGTCCCGGGCAAAGGTAAGACGACACCCGTGGAATACTGTGCGTGAGGCCGCAAAGTGATATGAGGTGTTACATGCTAGACCTATGTGGCATCGTGTCGGGGTCCTGACAACGTTGGTATCAGAGCCGGACTGCCTGTAGGTTCTCCAAGCCCAACTGGTCGATGTTGAGTCTAGAAATTCTTTAGTTATATGTAGGGGAATTGTTTGTGGGTTGGAACGTAAGGCTCTTTTTACTCCTTTATCTTATGACATTCTGATCTGAGTCAGTCTATCCTTCCACCGGGGGTTAAGGAGTTAGGATCTTTTCTCTCTATCAGGTTCACGTGTTACTAATCAGTAGTACCTTATAGGTTTGATGGATACAAGCCTAGTTCAGTTCTACTACCACATTATGTCGCTAGGATGGACTCAGAACTTGATATGATGTTGTTGAGTGTGTATGAAATCCTTTGTCAAATGTCTCAACATCCTTCTTGAGCATTTACAGCTGTTATGCTGCCGAAATTTTGCTAGAAATTCTAATGCCTTTGCATTATGGTTGTGCTTTCAGATGGCCACTCGCGACCTCAATCAAGTGGTTCGCCTGACTCGATGCCTAGATGTACCCGGCCATACTGCCATGTTGGTCAGGGTAATGACTGAGGCTGGATACCGTTGGTATCCTGAGTACACGGTCGAAGAGCAATTCCGAGACTTTAATCAAAGCCAGTATCTCTGCACTGTCAGGATATTTCCATCTTATCCTGGATCCACCGAGCCCCTTCACTGCTCCTATGGACTAGGGGTTACTATTGAGATGGCCGTGCAGGATGCCGCCTACTCTATGATAACCATCATGCGAGTCAGGTCTGGCCTATTTCGGGACTCTGATTTTTGGTATATGCCAGCATCACTTCCCGGAGCACAAGGGTATCTCCAGGCTATCTATGCTGACCCCACTCAGGAGGATTCACGGACTCGCACCACTGCTGAGATGCTCGAGGATAAGGACCGTGAAAATCGGGCCTTGAGGCTAGAGCTTTTCAATACCCGTGCTGACCATTGGGCCACTTTGACTCGGTTTGCACCAGCTGTGCAAGCTGGATATTCGGATATGCGCGATCTCTATCCTGTGAGATCTGCTCTGCCAGACGTGATGGGTTGGCGTGATGTAGGAGGCATCACCCCACCTCGCGGTCCCCGCAGGCCACCGTCTGTTGGTCCAAGACCTCACCCTAGCCCCTATGGTCCACAAGCTCCGCGAGATCGTCTGTTCCCGGATGATCATGTTGAGCTTCCAGGCTATGGAGGTGATTTCTACGAGGACTACTACGGACCGATCCGAGTTAGTGGTAGTATCACTAGTTCGTACTAGCTGTGTCGTCTATCGTCCTGCGTGACTCGTGGGATATGACCTAGTTTGTACCGCCTTCCGGAGGTGTAGAAAAATAATGTATAGGAGCTTGGGATGCCTCCGATGAGATGTAATCTTCTTTTCACCGTAATAGTACCTTGTTTGGTCTTGTACTAAACCTTGTATGGTGTGTATGACGATGGAATAAAGAAGCAGTTTCTGTATCTACCATGTCATACGGATGATCATCTTGCATTCCGAGTTATTCCTTACATTCTGTATCCTATGTCGGAATCTTATCGTTCTGACTAAATCATTGTCTTGTTTACCTAGGATGGTCAACACACGCAATAACCCTGCTCCTCAAGAGCAGGCTGAAGGCAGTGAAGTCAGGAATGCAAATCTGCCTCATCCTCCTTCCCTAGCCGAGGTTATGCTGGAAGCCGAGAGAAACAAGCGGGAGACCAACCGTTTGTTGGAGCGTATTGAATAGAACACAGCACACCATCAGAGAAATAACTTGGTGTCACTCAGTGATTTCATCAAGTTACATCCACCCACGTTCCACCACTCCGTCGAGCCTCTCGACGCTGATGACTGGCTCCGCAGTATTTCTCACAAACTGCGTTCCGCACTAGTAGCTGAGGCTGACAAGGTCACCTTTGCTGCATATCATCTTGAAGGCCCCGCCAGTCTATGGTGGGAGAATTATGGAGCTATGCGCCCAGCAGGCCATGTCACTACTTGGGCTGAATTCACCGAGGCTTTCCGTGAACATCACATTCCGGAGGGTCTCATGGACCGTAAACGTGAGGAATTTTGCAGTTTCACTCAAGGCCGACTCTCTATGGATGCTTACAGCAGGGAGTTCAGTAACCTCGCACGATATGCAACTGAGGAAGTTTCTACTGATGCCAAGAAGCAAGCAAGGTTTCGTAAGGGACTTAGTCCTGAGCTTCGCCGCGACCTCCGTCTGCATGAGTGCACATCTTTTCAGAAGCTTGTTAACAAGGCCATCAGTGCTGAGACTGGTCAGACTGATTATGACGCAACACGCAAGCATGGCCGTGACGTGGGTTCCTCATCCGGTGCTGGCCCTCAGAAGCGCCGCGTGTGGGTGCCCAACACTGCCCTGCCACCTAGGTTCACAACGAGGCCATCCTTCCAGGCGCCTCGCCCTGTTCAACAGTTCGCACCAGCCAAGCCCTATGGTGGTCCAACCAACAGTGCTCCTCCACGTACCAGTTCCGTGACTTGTTTTAAGTGCGGGGAATCTGGCCACTATATGCGCGAGTGCCCCCAAACCAACCCCAACCAATCTGCTAAAGCTGTTGGCCGTGGCAAGCCGACAGGGAAAGTGTTCTACGCCAAGCCGGCCACCGCTGCACGTGGCCATGTCAACTGTATCTCTGCCGAAGAAGCTCAAGAGGATCCCAACGTCGTTCTCGGTACGCTCCTTGTTAATTGCCACCCGGCATCTGTTCTTTTCGATACAGGAGCATCTCATTCATTTATATCCGAGAGCTATGCTCGTCTGCATAACACCACATTCTGTGAGATGCCCACCTCTATGGTAATTCAAACTCCGGGATCCAAATGGCAAACCTCTAGGGTAAGTCATGGAAATGAAATCCAAGTCGACAGACTTGTTTTCCTTGTATCTTTGATAGCTCTTAAATCTTCAGATATTAATATCATCTTGGGTATGGACTGGATGTCAGCCCATCATGCCAAAATTGATTGCTTCACTAGGACTGTTCAACTCACCCATCCTTCGGGGAAGATAGTCAATGTCTTGACCCGAATAGCCAAGCGACAGTTATATTCTCTTAACGCCAGCCCTTTGCCAGACCTTGAGGACGTTCCGGTAGTCCATGACTTTCCGGATGTCTTCCCAGAGGAATTGCCAGGTGTTCCACCTGACAGGGATGTTGAGTTCGTAATAGACCTCATTCCAGGAACCGTCCCGATTGCTAGAAGACCCTATAAGATGGCACCACTAGAACTAGCCGAGCTTAAGAAACAACTCGATGAATCCTTGAAAAAGGGTTTCATCCGACCTAGTTCATCTCCGTGGGCTTGCCCCGTCCTCTTCGTCAAGAAGAAGGATGGTACGGACCGGATGGTTGTAGATTATCGACCCGTCAATTTGGTCACAATCAAGAACAAATATCCGCTCCCCAGGATCAACGACCTGTATGATCAGCTCGCTGGATCCTCAGTCTTCTCCAAAATGGATTTGAGGTTGGGCTACCATCAAATCAAAATCAGGAACGGGGACATTCCTAAAACAGCCTTTGTTACTCGTTATGGCCAATACGAGTACACCATCATGTCCTTCAGTTTAACCAATGCTCCAGCCACCTTTTCTCGGTTAATGAACTCAATCTTCATGGAGTATTTGGATAAATTCGTCGTGGTTTACCTCGATGATATACTCATCTACTCCAAGAATGAGGAAGAACATGCCGAACATCTAAGGCTAGTGTTGAAGAAACTTCGAGAGCATCGCCTTTATGCCAAATTCTCTAAATGTGAATTTTGGTTGTCAGAAGTGACCTATGTGGGTCATGTAATATCCGGTAAAGGTATTGCTGTTAACCCTGAGCGAGTTCAAGCCGTCCTTAATTGGACTCCACCTGAATCGGTCAAGCAAGTTCGGAGTTTTCTGGGCTTAGCGAGCTATTGCCGTCGCTTTGTCGAAAATTTCTCCAAAGTTGCTAAACCTCTAACCGAACTCCTCAAGAAAGATAAAAGGTTCGAGTGGACTCCACAATGTGAGCACAACTTTCAGGAACTGAAAAGACGCCTGACTTCTGCTCCCGTACTGGTACCGCCAGACTTCTCCAAGGACTTTGTTATCTACTGCGACGCCTCGCGACAAGGACTAGGTTGCATTCTCATGCAAGATCGACACGTAATTGCTTACGCTTCACGGCAATTGCACCCATAATGAGGAGAATTATCCTACTCATGATCTAGAGCTTGCAGCTGTAGTCTATGCACTTAAAACCTGGCGACATTACCTTCTCGGTAACCGTTGCGAAATATTCACTGATCACTAAAGTCTGAAGTACATCTTCACCCAACCGGATTTGAATCTCAGGCAAAGACGTTGGGTCGAGTTGATCACAGATTTCGACTTAGGAATAACTTACACCCCAGGGAAAGCCAACGTCATGGCTGATGCGCTAAGTCGTAAATCTTATTGTAACAACCTGATGTTACAACAAAGTCAACCGCTTCTCCATGAGGAATTTCGGAAACTTAATCTCCACATTGTTCCTCAAGGATTCCTTTCCACCATGGTGGCGAAACCTACCCTTACGGATCAGATCATCAAAGCACAGAAGGTAGATCCGGGAATTTCCCGCATCAAGAGAAACATCAAGAAAGGAGTTGCGAATTGTTTCTCCATTGATGATCAAGGGGTCGTATACTTCGGGAATCGACTAGTGGTTCCCAAGGTGCGAAACCTGAGGCAATTGATCCTTAAGGAAGCTCATGAATCTCCTCTCACCATTCATCCCGGTAGTACCAAGATGTATCAGGACCTACGCCAGAGGTTCTGGTGGACTAGGATGAAGAGAGAAATTGCTCATTATATTGCTAATTGCGACGTCTGCCGTCGTGTAAAAGCAGAGCATCAACGGCCTGCTGGCACCCTTCAACCCCTAGCTATTCCTGAATGGAAATGGGATAAAATTGGTATGGATTTCATTACCGGTTTTCCCAGGACCAAGAGAGGGAATAATGCTATCTTCGTCGTGGTCGATCGTCTTTCCAAGGTAGCCCATTTCTTACCTGTTCGTGAGAGTATAACCGCTAGTCAGTTGGCAGACTTATACATCTCCCGAATCGTGTCTCTCCATGGTATTCCTTTGGAAATTAACTCAGATCGAGGAAGTCTTTTCACCTCTCGATTTTGGGAAAGTTTCCAAAATGCTATGGGAACCCGCCTTTCTTTTAGCACCGCTTTTCACCCTCAATCTAGTGGTCAGGTAGAACGCGTCAACCAGATCCTAGAAGACATGCTTCGAGCCTCTGTTATCTCATTCGGAATGGAGTGGGAGAAATGCCTTCCATTTGCCGAATTTGCTTACAACAACAGCTATCAATCTAGCTTGGGTAAAGCCCCTTTTAAAGTTCTCTATGGACGACGGTGTCGAACACCCCTTAACTGGTCAGAAACCGAGGAAAGACAATTCTTTGGCCCGGATATGATTCAGGAAGCAGAAGAGCAAGTTCGCATCGTTCGTGAAAAGTTGAAAACAGCCCAATCTCGTCAAAAGAGTCAATATGACCGAAAACATAAGGCTATGACTTTCGAGGTTGACGAGAAGGCTTACCTTCGGGTTACTCCTCTGAAGGGAACCCATCGTTTCGGTATCAAAGGCAAATTGGCTCCCCGTTACATTGGACCTTTTCGTATTCTCGCTAAACGAGGAGAAGTTGCCTACCAGTTGGAGCTACCTCCGCATCTCTCCAGAGTCCACGATGTCTTCCACGTTTCTCAACTCAGGCGTTGCTTCTCGGATCCTATCCGTGGAGTGGACCACGAAACGCTTGATCTCCAAGATAATCTCACGTATCGAGAGTACCCCATTCGTATCCTCGATCAGCCGAGCGTACCACTCGACGTCATAATATCAAGTTTCTCAAAGTTCAATGGTCGCACCATTCTGAGGATGAAGCAACTTGGGAAAGGGAGGATCGTCTTCGACTCGAGTACCCCGCCTTCTTCCCGGAGGAACCCAAATCTCGGGACGAGATTCTTTTGAGTGGGGGTGAGTTGTCACACCCTAGCTAGTTCATGCATTAGAGTGTTGCATCATGTTTATTCTTTCATCAGAAACCTGAAATGGGGATGACAGAACCCCCAGCCCCCTCTGAAACCAACTAGGGTTTACTAAAAACTTTTTCAATGAACCTGAAATGCCCTTCTAAAATGCCCATCATTTTTTGTCTTGGTTCAGAACCTCTGCCAGAAGTGATGCACATTTTCCTAGGCCATCTTAGGGTTTTTGAATTAAATCATAAATATTTGAATTTGGGCATTTAAAATTATATAAAATATTTAAATGCTCAAATATCTCCAAACTAAAATGTTTCATGTTGGAAATAATCCAAGTATGGACCAGGAGTAGTTTGGTGATTTTAGGAGTTGCCTAAGTATTTTTAATAATTCAACAAAGTTGCAGAGGAATTAAAAAAAAGAAACAGGAGAAATAACAAAACCTTACCTAGCGCCCAGCACCCGGCCCACCTGCCGGCCCAGCCCAGCGCCGCGCCAGCGAGCTGCTTGCCGGCCAGGCAGGCGGGCAGGTGCTCGACGGCGAGCACCGCATGGGTGCCACGCACCTGCTCGCCGCCTCGCCGCTCCACTCTCCCGGCTAACGTCGTGGATCACTCCCCCTCTCTCCCCCGAACCCCCCAGACACCCCCTCTCCTCTCCAGCTCCTCCCCCTCGCGCTCCCCAGCCATGGCCGACGCCGCCGCCGCCGTGCCTACGTCGTAGCCGCGCTCCCCGCCGCCCGTGCGTCTTCTCGTCGTGTCTAGGAGCTCCGCCGCCGTCCACTTCATCGAGCTAGCCGAGCCCCGAGCGCTCGCAAGGCCCGAGCCCACCGCATCGACCTCGACCGAACCGCCGTCGCCGGAGATCCCCTTCAACGCCGACGTTGCTCCGGCCCGTCCCCGGCCGCACCAAGTGCTTCGTCGAACTCCCCGTGAGCTTAGCCATCTTCCCCTCCCTTCTTTTCTTGCTCCCGAGCCGTGTAGCGACCTCCCGGAGCTCAACCGCACCCACCGCCGCGGAGCTCGTCGCCGACGTGCTCCCGGTCACCCTCCGGCCACAAACTGGTGTCCATCATGTTCACCATGTCACGTAGCACCTAACCAGCTACTCCCCGCACCTCACCGACCCCTCTAGCGTAAAGTTCGTCTTCGGCCGAACTCCGGTGGCCGCCAAAGTCGTCGCCGGCACCAACTCTGGCCACCCCGACCCCAACGGACTCCACCAAGAGCTGCGGCTCGTCCTCAGCTCCACTCCGATGGCCTCCGCGACCCATTTGGTGGCCGGAACAGCCAAAACCACTTCCGCCGCCGCGTCGGGCTCGCCGGCGACTAAACGCCGGTGCAGCCGACCTGGGTTTGACCACGGGTGGGCCCTGGTTGACTCTCCTGAGTCAATGACAGGTGGGGCCCAGCCCTGTTAACTACTTAGGATTAGTTTAAATTAATTTTAGTTTAACTAATAACACTGACACGCGGGACCCACTGTCAGGTTTGACCCGGACCGTGTCCCGTTGACCTGCTAATGTCACACTGACGTCAGGCTGACGCAGTAATTGATTTTCTGGATTTAATCTAATATAGGAAATTCCAGAATATAGTTTAAACTTCAAAAATTCATAACTTTTAATCTGTAACTCCAAATCAGACAAGTTATATATGAAAAATGATCAGAAAAATCCAATCTATCCATCTGTACTATTTTCATGCATGATTAAACAAGTTAACTTGATGTTTAATGCAGAACAAGGTAAAACACTTTAAAGGGCCATGTATGAGTTTGAAATTTGAATCTTTGGTTCAAATTGGTTCAAACCCTTCTGGTCTTAGTTGCATTAGCCCAACACACTCATATTGCCATGTTTCATGCATGCATCATATTGTTGCACATTGTTTGGTGATGGTTGTGTATCGGTGTTCTTTGCGGCAGGTTCTGCCCCCGAGGAGTACCGTGATTACCCTAACGAAGAACCGTATCAGTGCATCGAACCATCAAGCAAGCAACCAACCATTTGATCATATCGATACAATCCCATGTTCTCGCTCCTGCTCTCTTTTACTGCATTAAGACAACGCGTTTCAAACTGCTGTGTGTTACGGTAGTTGAACCCATTTCCTCTGCATGACCTGTCATTGCCACAGTAACTAGATAAAACCCACTAGCATGTGTAGGAGTTGTTTGAGCCATATGTATGTGTTGTTCCTACCTTGCTATGCCTGCTATGCTTAGAGACATGTCAGGTCTGGTTCATCTGGGTGATGGACTAGAGTGAAATGATTATGTCGGTAATGAGAGTGGTGTGGTGAACACGATTTGGTAAAGGTATCGATGAGAGGCCATGTAGGAGTACATGGTGGGTTGTTTCATTGAAGCCGACCTTAAGCACTGAGATCTGTATGTGTGATTTAAGATTCAGCTACTACCATGCATTGGGCCCGAAACCAATGGACCCTCTCGACTTCTTATTCACCCTAGCTCTCTGTCCAGGAGTTGCAAGTAGTTTATGGTGTTTGTAGCCTACTGGAGGCCGTGGACAGCGCTGACCGTAGGGGTGGGCTGTGATGCGGTAGGTACGTGGCACGGTGTACCGAATACCCGTTAGGTATCTCGGGAACCCTGTTCACATCGTTTGGGGCTGTGAGCGAAACCTCGGCCGGATCTCCTCATGGATGGAACCCGAATAGGCGATAAACCTGGATTGGAGACTTAGGTGATTAGGTAGGTCGTGGCCGACACCCACGTTGGGCTTCCGCTTGAAGGTTGCCGAGTACATGTCGTGTAAACGACGGTAAGTGGTGAGAGCGTGTATGAAGAAGTACACCCCTGCAGGGTTAACATAATCTATTCGAATAGCCGCGTCCGCGGTAAAGGACTACTTGGTTGCCTATACAGTTCATAGACAAGTAAATGGAAACTACTAAAAGCCTCAAGATAAGTGTGAGTGCCGAGGATGGCTCTTCCGTAGGAAGACGGAGGTGGATCCTCGGTAGTGTATTGAAGTGGTGAGTAGTGGACTCGTGTGCGTAGAACCATTTCAAGTTGGAGTCTCGTAGGATAGCCTAGCCAAGAGTCAAAGCTGGCTTGCTGCAACAACTCCACCAACCCTTCTTGATAATGTGCATGTATGTAGGATCTGATGTAAGTCTTGCTGAGTACCTTTGTACTCATGTTGCTATAATCTACATTTTTACAGAAGACGCTGCAACCCCTTCTGATGGGTTCTTCATAGACGTTGACATCAATGAGTAGGCTAAGGCCCAGGTGGTGATCCTGAGCTTGTGAAGGACCACGTAGTATAGTTAGGCTTTCCAAGCCTCTTTTATTTTACTAGTTGTCTGTACCCAGACAAGTTACTTCCGCTGCTGGTTTGTATGACTGTATGACTTGAATGCTGGGTCATGTGACCCGTACCTATGTGTATGTTATGTATGGCTCTCTAAGCCTTAAATAAAGTACTTGTGTCGTAGAGTCATGTTGTGATGCCTTGTTGTATTTGCACATATCGAGCATATTGTGTGTATGATTGAAATGCTTGGTATGTGTGGGATCTGACTATCTAGTTGTTTATCTTTAGTAGCCTCTCTTACCGGGAAATGTCTCCTAGTGTTTCCACCGAGCCATGGTAGCTTGCTATTGCTTCGGAACACTTAGGCTGGCCGGCATGTGTCCTTCTTTGTTCCTGTGTCTGTCCCTTCGGGGAAATGTCACGCATTGAGTACCGGAGTCCTGTTAGCCCGCTACAGCCCGGTTTACCGGAGTCCTGCTAGCCCAGTGCTACAGCCCGGACCCACTTGCTGATGACCGACACATTCGTTGCTGGGTCATGGATGCCTGTCCCTGTAAGTCTGTGCCACTTTGGGTTTACGACTAGCCATGTCAGCCCGGGCTCCTTATCATATGGGTGCTAGCGACACTATCATATACGTGTGCCAAAAGGCGCAAACGGTCCCGGGCAAAGGTAAGACGACACCCGTGGAATACCGTGCGTGAGGCCGCAAAGTGATATGAGGTGTTACATGCTAGACCTATGTGGCATCGAGTCGGGGTCCTGACAGAGCGTTTCGTCGATGGTCATCTTCGCCGCTATGTCTAGGGAGGCATGGGCGGCCCTCCACACTAGTTTCGCCTCTCATTCTCAGGCACGTGCACACTCTATACGCACCGAGCTGGGTGAGACCAAGCTTGGAGATCTCAGCATCACAGAGTACTTCAACAAGATGACGAGCCTCGCCGACACCTTGGCCTCTGTTGGTCAGCCGCTTTAGAACGAGGACTTCACCACCTTTGTGCTTAACGTACTCGATGATGACTATGACAATCTCATTGAGAACGTCCATGGTCGTGAGGATACACTCCCGCGTCGTGAGCTCTATGCGTGTCTCCTTGGACGTGAGCAGCGCATCAAGGCGCGTCTTGTTTCCCCCAGCTTCGTCTCCCCAACACCGCCACACGTGGCAAACCTCAGAAGCCGGCCCAACAGGTGGCAAACCGCCGGCTTCCTCATTGCAGGCCTCGCGAGGCAACGCGTCGACCATCACTGGCGGGAGTCGCCTAGTTGCTTGTTGTTCTAGTTGCGGTGCTCCTCAGGCTTGTCAACTTTGTGGCATAGATCGTCATCTCGCCTCTCGCTGCCACAGACGCTACAAGCAAGACTTCCTTGGCCTTGGTAACAATGGCAAAGGGAATGATAAGCAGGCTGCAGGTGCTGTGACGGGGCACGAGCACGGGCGCACTCAGTCCTACTCTCTTGATCCGGCATGGTATATGGATACAGGAGCAACGAATCATCTCACCAGCGAGATGGGCAAGCTCTCCACTCAGGAACCATATCGTGGACATGATTAGGTGCACACCGCCAATGGAGTAGGTATGTGCATCTCCCATGTTGGTCAGGCCTCACTTCTTGCGCACAATTTTCGTAAACTGCATCTTTCTAGTGTCCTTCGAGTTCCCTCTGCTACACGTAGTTTGTTGTCTATTCCTCAACTTACTCGTGATAATAATGTCCTTGTTGAGTTTCACCCTTTTCGTTTCTTTATCAAGGCGGGACACGAGGGCTGTTCTGCTTAGTGGTCGTCTTCGCCATGGCTTGTATGCACTTGACGCACCGCCTGCATCTCCTACACCGTCTTCTCCTCAGGTGCTCAGTGGTGTTCGTGTGTCGCCTACGCACTGGCATGCGCGCCTTGGTCACCCTGCTGCTCCTATAGTTAGTCATGTGTTGCATCGCCATGAACTACCAGTTGTGTCTAATAAAAGTGCTGAAACTATCTGTGATGCCTGTCAGCAGGGCAAGAGTCACCAACTACCTTTTTCAGAGTCTAGTCGTGTTGTGAAACATCCTCTTGAGCTTGTTTTTTCTAATGTATGGGGTCATGCCCAAACGTCTGTTAGTGGTCACAACTATTATGTCAGTTTCATTGATGCTTACAGTCGGTTTACTTGGCTATATCTTATCAAGCGTAAATCTGATGTGTTTGATGTTTTTATTCAGTTCCAAGCACACTTGAGCGTCTCCTTGAGCACAAAATTATTCATGTTCAATCCGACTGGGGGGGGGGAGGGGGTGAATATCACAACCTCAACTCGTTTTTTAACAAGCTTGGGATCTCGCATCGCGTATCTTGTCCTCATACACATCAGCAAAACGGCACCGCTGAACGTAAGCATCGTCATCTTGTAGAGACTGGACTTACTTTACTAGCTCATGCCTCCGTCCCATTTCGGTTCTGGAGTGATGCTTTCTCCACCGCCTGTTTCTTGATAAATAGGCTTCCCTCATGACTACTGAAAATGAAAACCCCTCTTGAACTCTTTCTCAATGATATCCCAGGCTACACATTTCTCAAAGTGTTTGGGTGCGCGTGTTGGCCACACTTGCGGCCGTACAACAAGCGTAAGTTAGAGTTTCGGTCTAAGAAGTGTGTCTTTCTTGGGTACAGTTCTCTCCACAAAGGGTACATGTGTCTTCATGTTCCCACCAATCGTGTCTACATTTCTCGTGACGTCGTATTTGATGAGAATGTGTTCCCATTTCGTGCTCTTCCGAACCACTCTACCATTAGTTTACCACATGTGCACTCAGCTACACCTTCGCCTGATCAATTTGTGGATGTTGCAAATGCTCCTGTGTTGCTCCCTAACCATGCTGCAGGTATTGGACGTGGTGCACGTCTTGAACTCCTTGATGATGAGGCTATGGACAACACTCATGATAGCCACATCGATCCGGTGCATGGCCCATGCATGGCGGGTCGTGCCCGCCAACATGATGCATCCACAGCTGCCCCGCGGGCGTCGGCAGCACCCGCAGCTGCGCTCGGCTCGCCTGCCCCATCGCTGGCTCGCCCGGCTCACCCGCCCCGTTAGCCGCAGGCATCGCCCTTGCCTAGCCCAGCGGCAGGCGGCCCAGCAGCCACTGGCCCAGCGGCAGGTGGCCCAGCAGCCACGTCAGCTGCACCGGCCAGCCCCGCCTCGGCCCCCTCGGCTTCTCGCGAGCCGGCCTTGTCGTCGGCTGGGCTCGTCAGCCCCGTCTCGACCACGTCGTCCGGAACTGAGCCTGATAACTCTGGCTCCTCCAGCTCAGGACCGGTCTCGCCTTCGTCTCCTGTGGCAAGCCACGTGTTGCCGGCGCCGCCTGATGTGGTTGCTCACCGTCCACACACACGCAGCCGGTCTGGTGTTTTCCGTCCCAAGGAACACATAGACGGGACTGTGGCATGGCTTGCCGCATGTGTGGCTCATGCGGCTGCAGATCCGACGGCTGAGCCGCGTCATTTTCCGGCCGCGTTGGGTATTCCTCACTAGCGTGCTGCAATGGAGCAGGAATTTCAGGCTTTGCTGAAAAATGGCACTTGGCAACTTGTTCCTCCGGTCTCTGGCATCAACATCATTGACTCCAAGTGGGTGTTTAAGGTAAAACGACATGTAGACGGTTCTATCGAGCGCTACAAGGCACGGCTGGTTGCCAAGGGTTTCAAGCAGAGGTATGGTCTTGATTATGAAGACACGTTCAGTCCAGTTATCAAGCCTACTACTATTCGTATGTTGCTGTCTCTTGATGTTACTCGTGGTTGGTCTCTTCGTTAGCTTGACGTGCAGAATGCCTTCCTCCATGGAGTTCTTGAGGAAGAGGTTTATATGCGTCAACCACCGGGTTTTGTTGATCCTACATGTCCGCATCATCTCTGTCGTCTGGTCAAGGCGTTGTATGGACTTAAACAGGCGCCTCCTGCGTGGCATGCACGCCTTGGTTCTGTTCTCCGGACTCTTAGGTTTATTCCCTCCACTGCTCACACGTCACTGTTCTCCTTCGGCGTCCTGAGGTGACGATGTATCTGTTGTTTTATGTTGATGATATCATCCTTGCCAGTTCCTCTAATGTTGCTGCTGATCGCCTTGTGTCTGCACTAAGTGAGGAGTTTGCTGTCAAGGATTTGGGTGCTCTGCATTACTTCCTTGGATTGGAGGTGTCACGGTCTTCTGCTGGGTTGACTCTGACTCAGAAGAAGTATTCTTTGGATTTGTTACGTCGTGCTGGAATGCTTAAATGCAAACATGCTATCACTCCGATGTCTGCGACCGATCGGTTGTCTGCCCTTGATGGATCTTCTTTCCACCGATGACGCTAGTGAGTATCGCAGTCTTGTTGGCGGTCCGCAATATCTCACTATCATCAAGCCTGATGTCTCTTATGTAGTCAACCGTGTGTGCCAGTATCTTCATGCACCTCGTACCACTCATTTCTCGACAGTTAAGCGCATTCTGCGGTATATTTCTTCCACTGCTTCGTATGGTCTGCTCCTTCAGCCTGCACCGTCTTGTGAACTTTCGGCTTTCTCTGATGCGGATTGGGCTGGGAGTCCTGATGATCGGCGATCCACGGGGGGATATGCAGTGTTCTTTGGTCCTAACTTGATCGCCTGGAATGCTCGCAAGCAAGCTACCGCGTCTCGTAGCAGTACTGAAGCTGAGTATAAAGCAGTTGCTGATGCCACCGCCAAGATCATATGGGTACAATCCTTATTGAGGGAGTTGAGAATCTTTCCAAGTCATCCTCCAGTTTTGTGGTGTGACAACATCAGTGCTGCATATCTTTCATCTAATCCGGTGTTTCATGCTAGGACGAAAGACATCGAGGTTGACTATCACTTTGTTCGGGAACGTGTTGCACAGAGACTACTTTGTATCAAGTTCATCTCCTCAAAAGATCAACTTGCTGACATTTTTACGAAGCCTCTTCCACAACCACAGTTTGTAGGTTGTAGGCGCAATCTTAACTTACTTTGTACTTCTGGCTATAGTTAAGATTGAGGGAGGGTGTTAGACTGTATATACGTAGTCTTGTATAGGTCTTGTATTGTACCTCTTGGTACGTCTATATAATGAGATAGCCACACCCCTTTTTAGGGTGTCGAGCCCAGTTTCCCAAACCCTATGTTTTACAACCCTGTGAGCAAAACTAACCCACCATGCAACCTGGATTATTGTACTACAAAGTACAGTACAAACATAGTGCTTGTCATCTTGTGAGCTATGACGTTAATACCTGTGCTATAATTTTTGCTCCCGTCACAGTCGGTCTCAATTGGTTAAATTTATGGTTAAAGTTAAAACCTTAAAAAGCGTGGGCGCGCTATATTTTTAGACGGAGGGAGTATCTATCACGTTTGCGATTTTCATGCTTGCATCACATGATGTGGACTGTGATCGACATCTTGGGTGACTGTAGGTGAAGCTTGTGGGCTACAACCCGGAGTACATGGACGAGCCGGTGCTGTGGACGGAGAGCTGGGCAAGGGCTTCCGCTGCATCCGCATGGTGAACAACATCTACCTCAACTCGAGTGTCGTCTGGATCACTGCCTTGATCCATGCGCACGTGTCTCCTCCTGTGTGTCTATGAGATTATCCTTTTCCTTCCACCCGTCACGAGTGTGTATGCGTGTGTGTTTATCGTAAACCGTGGTTTATTTACTTATATACTGTCCGTGTCAAGAATTGATCTTGGCCAACATCGATGACTTGTCGTTGTCCTGACACGGTCACAGGAACACGTTTTCAACTAATCCTTCGACGAGTGGATGTGCACATTCCCGAGAAAAAAATGGATGTGCACATATTGGCTAGTCAGTTCTATCATAGCAGGCCTACCAACCAAGCCCCGCCAACAGACGAGACTACGCAGCACTTTAAAATTAGTCAAAGAAGTGGTTGGTTCACTTCACAAAAGCTTGCATTTGACTTCATGAAGAAATTGATAAACGGCAGGGGGTATTTGAAAAACATGCAGCGCTGACGGGCTTGGTCCAGCTGGCCCCACTTGACTGCTCATGATTGGCCGAGGACTAAATGTGCACATCTGAGACAAGTTCTAGGATCAAATAGTTGCCTTTTACAAGTTGTGGGACTAAACCATCACATTCAAGACAAGTTTTAGAACCTGCAATGCTATTACCTACTTCTGAAACAACACGCTACGACGTGACTAGGACCAAATGCTCCAATGACTATGTCAAAAGAGTAGTGACACACCGTGTCACTGCTGCCGACTCCGGCAAAGGAAAATGGGGTTTCACCCAACGAACCATCAAGGGAAGTCCAAGAAAAAACATAGTGGCTCGTTTGACTCTTGTTTCAAATAATAATAAATTGTATAGTGTTTTTCTGTGTCTATCCAAAACACAATGCTTTTATGTGGAAATTTCTTTATACCTCGTATATCTCTCGTCTCCTCATTTATGATTTTTTGAGGGCTCTTATCATTTATGATTAAGAACACATAGTACTATGGATTATTCTCTCTCACCTAGTTGGTTCTTCCATAAAGATCTAATGAATTGGTATATACGAAGGAGAACTCTTTGTTATTATTCATTCATGTTAGGTCCAAGCTTACCGCTAATGTTGACCGAAGAATAATGTTACTTGAGAAAGTCCAGGAGTGACATTTGTGTAGTAGTATTAGCTGTGATTATTCTTTTTTCAACAGTATTTGTTTAGGCGTTTGACTTTTGATATGCTACTATAGATTTATGACTCACTTGTTATATGGGATCTCGAGTTGATTTCTAAAAAGCTCTGCCGAAAACATGACTATCGAACACATAGGTACAATTAGACTGTATATGATATTTATAAGTGATGTATAATTTTACCGTGATTTTGCCGTATTGAAACACCATAGCGGAAAATTGCAGTGCGCGTTTCAGATAGCAAGTATAGGGAAATATGTCTGGGACTTTTAGTTTGCAGGATTCGAAAGTGCAAAAGAAAATAGCATAGGATTGTGGCGCCATGTCTATCTGAATCCCACAGCATTGATCCCTAAAAGAAGAATCCTATAGCATTGAACTTGCACCCCAATTTTTTGTTGTTCTTTGTTGTCTTTGCACTATACTTGCACCCCAATTTATTTACTTGCAATAGAGGATTATTAATTTTGAGAATCAAGAGCAAAACTATCTTCACGAAGACTATGGTCGGATTCAATCATACAAAATCAAATGGTTTCCTTCCTGGCTTTTGTTGGCGGCGGAGCGATGGAAACTCCGTGTCCCGATGGTTCCGTCCCCGGCGATGTCGAACTCAGCCTGGTGTTGGAGCATCGACGACAAATATGGATCACATTGCACTATTCCTCTCGTGTCGAGAGTCTTTTCTGCAAAGTGCTTTTAATTGAGTTGTAATTTGGCTTATAGTTGGAGTCCTTTGTCAGTTGTACTGCCATGCAATATCTATCTATACTCCTATATAGTGTACCAGTTTTGAAACTTCAAACTCCTTCTCATAGGATACAATCACAGCCGTTAACTATGTCGATCTGACGGTTGAGAATGCCTGGATTCGCAGTCTACAGTAGCCAGGTGCCTTTTCCACTATCTTCGAGAACAATCCTGATGTTGTGCCTCTCTGCCAAATGGTCTCCCTGAGCAGTGCAGCCCCATGCTACCTTTTACTACAGAGTACCGGATCTTCTATGGCTTGAAAGGAAATCAGTGGCTTGACATGTTGAAGTTGATGTAATACAGAGGTGTTGGTTCTGTGTAACTTTATTTAGGAAAATAAACCAGGACGCAAGAGATACTTAATGCGATAGGATTGGGCTCTTCTCAAAATTTTCCCAGTAACTGCTTGTTCTAGGGAATTAGGATGCGGCTTCGTGTATGATGTCAAAAAAAAAAGGTTGCGGCTTCCTGTACGTAAAACTTTCTTCCATTCTTGTGTTTGGAATGAGTTTTTTTAGTACGGAGTAACTAAGAATCATGTATCTTAATTGCTGAGCAGGGAGCATATCATCAGTTAGCAAATTGTGTACACTCTCACATGCGAAGCATGTACCATTTGCTAGTAAAGCTAGTGTGGGTCCTTCGTGACCCGTCTCTTGTTAAAAAAATTCATACCCATACAGATTCAACAATGGTTGCACACTAATTCCAATAGTATGCCTTTTAAAGCCATTGCATATTAAACAATGGTTGCACATTAACTTTGTTACGCAGTAATATCATTATTGATTGATTTTTCATAATAAGTATTTTGGGAATCTAATAGGAAGAAAACGCCCCTCCCTGGTGTTCCCGAGGCTCATTCGAGCTAGCGCCGCCACTTGAGAGTGTTCTCTCAAAAACCCACTCCAAGGATTGTTTGAGGAATTGCCATGTTGAGCCATGCTATAGCAAAAACATTATCACACTATAACAAAGAATATAGTCATGCATTTCAAAGATTTGACATGCTGTAGCAGAGAGAACTGGCAGGCTAAGAAAAGGGGGAAGTTGCCCACATGTTTAGAAATTGCCATGCTGTTGTAGGGAGAATTGACATGCTACACAAAAGTTGTCATATATGCTTCCAATAATTGTCATGCTACATCATAGAGGAGTGTCCTCCTACACACGAGTCATTCGCTTGAGATGGTGTATGGGAGAGAATGAATCTCATCTCCAGGGCCATAGCAAGATGCACCATGTAGGGAGAATTGACATGCTACGCACAAAATTTGTCATATATGCGTCCAATAATTGTCATGCTACATCATAGGAAGTGTCATCCCACACACGAGTCATTCACTTGAGATGGTGTATGGGAGAGAATGTTTGTATCGTTCCCTCGGCAAGGTGCATGGGAACGATGGTACGCCCACAGGGATTGCGATGCGTCACTTCTTTGAGATCCGGGCTTCAGAATGGATGCCCCATAGATCGCTCCCATAAATAAATTCCCAGGGACCGTTGGCTCAATAATATGATTTCTAATATTTGAACCACAGATGGAATCATGTACTATAAATTTACAAATTCTTACAAAATATTCATATAACAGATAGATATTTCCAACCGCGTCCGACATTTTTTTATGGATGTGCTTTCATATTTTTGCATGACATAATGAATTTTTTTCCAATAAATGAAATTTGCAGCTCCCCTCCTAACATTTGAAAAATATTCGCTAACTTAATCGTTGTTGGAGTTTTAAGAAGAAAACCCCGATGAAAACAATCCGGACCAATAGACCATCATTCTTATACAACAGGAATCTACAATCACACAAAAGGAAACCAGAAATCTCTACATAAAATCGAACGGTAGAGAAATCGCCCATTGAACTTCATTTTCATATACATTGGCCTCAGCGAATGCGATTATCATCTGTATGCGCGCTCTGGTCCAAGATGCATCAAGAAGCATGTACTGTATGCATGCCAAGTCCACGCTCACTCTCACCGATCACCGCGAGTCTGAGGCTGCCGGCTGTTGACGTCGGCCAAGAACCTGGCAACCGCCGCACGCGACGAGCCGCCGTCGCTCCAGGCCGCAGCCGCGCCTTCCTTGTGTGCCGCCGCCTGCGCCCGGAGCTCCATGCCATCCTCGGAGTCCATGACCAGCCTCACCTTGCCCTCCACCTCGGCTGCCTCGACCAGCCCCCGCTGCCACCCGACCATCTCCGCGGCGACTCCCATCTCCCCCACCATGCGCAGCATGTTCATCTTCTGCTCCGCATACAGCGGCCAGCACAGCATCGGCACGCCGGCCGTCACGCCCTCCAGCACGGAGTTCCACCCGCAGTGCGTCACGAACGCGCCGGTGGCCCTGTGGTGGAGCACGTCTGCCTGCGGCACCCACTGCTTGACGACCAGGCCGCAGCCTCTGGTGCGGTCTAGGAACCCGTTCGGCAAGAGAGCGTCGAAGTCCTGGTCGTCGCTGAAAGGGTTTCCCACGACCCAGAGGAACCGGTGGCCGGAGTTCTCAAGGCCGACGGCGATCTCCTTGATCTGCTCCGCCGAGTGGTTTCCCGCGCTGCCGAAGCAGAGGAAAACGACGCTGCTGTCCGGCTGCCCGTCTAGCCACGTGAGGCACTCATGCCGGTCTTTCGCCTCGTTTCCGACGCCACCAACGAATGGCCCGACGCAGTACACCGGAGGCATGATCCGTCCCGGCAGACACCGGGGGTCGCCGAGTGCCGCCACCACCCCAGCATCCAGCGACTCGAACGTGTTCACCAGGATGCCATCGCCCTCCGGGATCCCGTACAGCGCGGTCACCGCCGCCTTGTAGATCTCGCTCTCAGGGTCCTCGAGCAATTCGCCGAGCAGGTGGGAGGCAGGCATGGGCGGAAGGCCGAATAACTCGAGCGGCGCGTCGCCTAGCTCCTGGAACGTCCTCCGCACCTCCGCGAGGACGGAAGGAAGCTGGACGAAGGCGGCGAGCGCGGCCGCGCCGGAGGTGAACATGACGTACCCAGGGATCCCGAGCCGCTTGGCGACGCCGAGCGCCTCGACGGACAGCGAGTCAACGACCACGGCGTGGACGCCGCGTGTAAAGGAGCAGAGGAAGTCGCGGAGGCGGTCGTTGTGGCGGCCGACGATGTCGAGGTACCTGGGGATGAACGGCGCGATCAGCGTGGGCGCGTCCTCGGAGGGCGGGAGCGTGTGGAATCGGAGGGACGGCATGGAGGCGACCGCGCGGGCGACGACGGCGCGGAAGGCGGGGTCCCCGTTGACGGCGGGGTCGATGAGCGCGACGGAGACGGCGTAGCCGTGGTCGAGGAGGGCGCCGGCGAGGTGCACCATGGGGACGAAGTGGCTCACGGTGAGGCCGGGGTACAGGATCACGGTGTTCGCCATGGACCTGCTGCCGTTGACGCGGGAAGGATAGACTTGTGACGGCAATGCCGTTGCAGTGGTTTTCACGGGTTCACCTAACATTGTCTCGTACTAGTTCAGTGACGGAGCAATAATGACATGGTCGCCGCAAAAAAGGAAAAATAATGGAGCAATGATATGGACCTACCTACCACATGCATTTTATGTTAAATACTCCTGTATTTGTTTTCAGAATTTTATCATTGTCTTAAAATACACACAACAATGCATGAATTATGTTTTACATATACTGCCGTTGTGGGCAGATAAAGCGGAGACGGAATCGTTTTCCTCCTGTCCTGGCGGCTGGAACCCTAGCCGCCGCCAAGAGACCCAATCTTCCAGCGCCGTCTTCCGGCGGCTCCCCTCCGCCGGCGACCTCAGTCGTCGGTGGTGAGGGGGGTTGCCGGATCCACGCGTGTGGATCGTTTTTACTCCCTCGTAGTTTAGATTTTTAGGTTGTTCATCGTCTTTGTTTCGGCGGCGACGATGACAGCGCTGAATAAAGATTCTTCGGATCCTTCCTTGACAGGGCCATTGGTCCTATGGTTGGGGGTGGATTTGGAAACCAGTCTGTTCAAGCAAGGATGGCGTGGCGGCGGCGGCATCCTTGTGGTGGACCTGTGTCCTCGGGCTCCGCCGTTGCGACGGTGTTTGCTCCAGCTTCGGCGCGGAGCTTGGGAGGTAGTCCAGGAGCGGATGCAGATTGTGGTCTGCATCGACGACATCTGGAAGACGAAACATGTGCTGGGTTCGTGGTTCGTGGATGGCATGTATGGTTTCCTTCCGCGACGTCTTAGTCACGGTGGGGTGCCAGATCTAGAGTTCGATGGCGTGTCCGGGGTGTTGCCCCGGTCTGATTCGTTCAACGGTAAGGGCTTCACTTTTGGTGAGCCACCTTGGAGGTCCGCAAAGCTGCATATCAGCGATGGAGCCGCGTCGAGCTCGAGTGAGGAGGTGATCCATCTTTCTTTTCTTCGGTGGCTGCTGTCGTGGTGCCGGAGGCAGGTGATGGGCGTTGGTGTCAAGCTCAGAGATGTTCTGCTATCTTTTCAGTTTGAGGTAATAGCACCAGGAGTCCCACAACTTGTCCTGAATGTGACGATTTGGTCCCAAACTTGCAAAAGCCAACTATTGAGTCCCACAACTTGCACCCAATGTGCAAATCTAGTCCTGGCCAATCGTAGCACGACAAGTGGCGCCTAGTCAGAACAGCCGGTCAGCCCAGCACACTTTGCATTTAGCCCCCTGTACTTAGCAATTATTAACCCGCACTACACCACCTTAGTTTAGCTGCCTGGGTATGTTCCTGGGATATTCTACTCAGCCCACTCCACTCACTCATCTTTCTCTGCTCTCGACGATCCCCTGCTCTCCAGCGGTCGCCACCGTCCAGCTCACCGCCGCCATCCGTCCAGCTCGCCGCCATGGTGTCTTGGAGTGAAGGATCCAGCCCTTCGTCCGACGGGTACTCTGTCACAAGTGAGGTTAGCTCCAGTACATAACATACATACTCACTGGCATTTAGGGTTAGCAATGGGGAATTTTTGCTGACAAGAATATTTTCTAGGCTCCTGCTGCTGCCACCATTCTCTGCTCTGAATGGACAGGCCTTGCTCCAGATCTTGCAGTTAGATGTGAACACTAGTGTGTCTGTGAGAAGTTTGTTTCCTTTGAATTAGTTGACAGTGGAAGGAGGTATCTTGCTTGTGCACAAAAGATTAGTAGATCTACAGTTAAGGCCAGCAAATTTGTAACGTGTCATCTTAGTGTCATGTGCATAATCTTATAGTGTGGCATTTAACTGTGGATTAGTGCATCAATATAGTTTATTGAGGAAAATCAGTTCACTGAAGAAAACAGGATTTAGTGAACTGAAATTTTCAATTGCAGAAGTTTTGGTTATGCTAAGAATTGAGATAGTGTTGTAATAATAGATCAATAGTGCTACAAGCTTTGACATTTATCTAAAAATGTTTTCTTTCTTATTTTGTAGGAAATACCTAAATGCAACTATGTGGAGTGGATTGACCCTGAATGGCCTGCCACTCTGAAGATGAGTTTAGCCAGGGTTTGGGGCATGTATCAAGATGAGAACAAGCTAAGGCTCAGGGAAAATGTAGTTAATGCTGAAGAGAATTTTAGGGTTGTGAAAGAGAAGGAAAAGATGGAAAAGGATCTGAGGTTTTTTAAACTAGATTTTGCTAAGATGGTGGCTGACAAGGAGCAGGCAATTACTGAATTGGGCAATGCAAGCCTTGTTGTTTCTGACCTGAAGCAAGAGCTTGAGAAGAAGAAGTTGTCTGATAAATCTAGCACTACCATTCATCAGGTTGTGAGGGCTAAGGCAGAGAAAGAGAGGGATGAGATGAAGCAACAGATGGACAGCATGAAGGAACAGATGGACAACATGAAGGAAGAGCTGGACAAAGTTGTGTCACAGAGGGATGACCTGAAGAAGGAGAAGAAGAAACTTGAGTACATGATTGGTGATTTATTCAGGCACAAGGAGGAGAACAAGAGCAAGATAAGGAGGTTGAAGGAGATTTTAGATGAATTTGAGTAATTCATTACTGGTGTAATGCTGCCTTAAGATGGATCTTTTAATTAGTTGTATTCCTGTAGTGAACTTGGTTAATTTCCATGGCACTGAATAAGTATGACTGCTCTAAGTTAACTTATTTCCATGGCACTGAAGTTGTATTCCTATATGTATGACTTCTCTGAATTTGTCTTAATTTGAAGTTTCAGTTAACTGAGATTCAGTTATGTATGACTGCTCTGAATTTGTCATAATTTGAAGTTTCAGTTAACTGAAGATTCAGTTATGTATGACTGCTCTGAATTTGTCATAATTTGAAGTTTCAGTTAACTTGGTTGAATTTTTGATAGTGTAACTGAAGATTCAGTTAACTGAATTTGAAGTTACATGGATTATGAGTTTAACTGAAGATGAGTTAACTGTATTTGTTTCAGTTAACATGTGTTAAATTGAAGATGTGTTTAACTAGTTGAGATTAAGTACTTTTAGTTAATTACATTTGCATACCTGAAGACAGTGTCAGTGCATTGTTTATGTTACTGAAGATAACCCCTAAGATAACCTAAGATAACCCTAAGATAAACCTAAGATCCAATTAGTTGCATGTTTATGTTACTGAAGATTCAGCTAATTTAATATTCAGTTATATGAATATCCATTTCACTGAAGATTGGGTGAATTGCAAATTCAGTTAAGATTATGACTGAACATAATTTCAGTTAATTAAATAGAGTTAAACCTACAGCAGCAATGCAAACACAGCAGCGGCAGCAACATGCCATACACAACAGCAACAGCATGGCAAACACAGTAGCAGCAGCATTGTAACAAAAATTAATAGAACAAAATAGCAAGCATAGCAGCATTGCAGCATAGCATCATTTGATCATCATAGCATAAGTTCAGCAAACATTGCAGTAGATCAAGCATAACTTTGCAGCAGTTCCCACGGCAGATTACAAATAACTTATGTGCTGAACTTGTAAGCAGCACACCTAACTTAACTAAACGCAAAATAGCACTAACTTATATGCTGAACTTATATGCAGCATACCTAACTACTTGACCTTCTTCTTCACTCCTTATTCACTTCTTTTTCACTCCTTCAGTCGTTCTTCACATCTTCAGTCGCTTGAGACGCTCGGAGCGGCGCACCTCCATTGCAGAAGATCTCTTGTTGCCGATCCTTGCCGGCTCCGCCGCCGCGTCCTGCTTGGGCTCCTCCTCCACCAGCTCCTGCTTGACGATGTCAGGCACATCTAGGGGCACCTCCACATCAATCGGGAGGTCTCTGTCGCCCTCCCTGGCATTGTGGACTGGCGCGACCATTTGGATCTCGTCCTCTTCTGCCTCTTCTTCGTCGTCTGATAGGACAACGACCGACACCTCGACTATGTCAGACGAGGCATACCAGTTAGAGGAGTCCGAATCTCCTCTGTGTTGGAAATATGCCCTAGAGGCAATAATAAAATAGTTATTATTATATTTCCTTGTTCATGATAATTGTCTATTGTTCATGCTATAATTGTATTAATTGGAAACCATAATACATGTGTGAATACATAGACCACAACATGTCCCTAGTGAGCCTCTAGTTGACTAGCTCGTTGGTCAATAGATGGTTATGGTTTCCTGACCATGGACATTGGATGTCATTGATAACGGGATCACGTCATTAGGAGAATGATGTGATGGACAAGACCAATCCTAAGCATAGCACAAGATCGTGTAGTTCATTTTCTAAAGCTTTTCTAATGTCAAGTATCATTTCCTTAGACCATGAGATTGTGCAACTCCCTGATACCGTAGGAGTGCCTTGGGTGTACCAAACGTCACAACATAACTGGGTGACTATAAAGGTGCACTACGGGTATCTCCGAAAGTGTCTGTTGGGTTGGCACGAATCGAGACTGGGATTTGTCACTCCGTGAGACGGAGAGGTATCTCTGGGCCCACTCGGTAATGCATCATCATAATGAGCTCAATGTGACTAAGTAGTTAGTCACGGGATCTTGCATTACGGAACGAGTAAAGTGACTTGCCGGTAACGACATTGAACGAGGTATTGGGATACCGACGATTGAATCTCGGGCAAGTAACATACCGATTGACAAAGGGAATTGCATACGGGATTGCTTGAATCCTTGACATCGTGGTTCATCCGATGAGATCATCGTGGAACATGTGGGAGCCAACATGGGTATCCAGATCCCGCTGTTGGTTATTGACCGGAGAACGTCTCGGTCATGTCTGCATGGTTCCCAAACCCGTAGGGTCTACACACTTAAGGTTCGGTGACGCTAGAGTTGTTATGGGAAATAGTATGTGGTTACCGAAGGTTGTTCGGAGTCCCGGATGAGATCACGGACATGACGAGGAGCTCCGGAATGGTCCGAAGGTGAAGATCAGTATATTGGACGAAGGGTATTGGAGTCCGGAATTGTTTCGGGGGTACCAGGTGATGACCAGCATGTCCGAAAGGGGTTTCGGAGGCCTCGGAAAGCATTGGGGGGCCTTATGGGCCAAGGGGAGAGGGCACATCAGCCCACTAAGGGGCTGAGCGCCCCTCCCACCTCATCTCACGTAACCAGGAGATGTGGGGGCGCCACCCCTAGGGCAGCCACCCCTCCCGGCTTGGGGGGCAAGTTTCCTACGGGGTGGGGGCGCCCAAACCCATCTAGGGTTTCCCCTGGCCGCCGCCCCTCCCCTAGGGAAACCCTAGGGCACCTCCTCCTCCCCCTTCCCTCTATATATAGTGAGGGAGAGAGAGGGCAGCCGCACCCTTCCCCTGGCGCAGCCCTCTCCCTCCTCCAATACCTCCTCCTCCTCCGTAGTGCTTGGCGAAGCCCTGCCGGAGAACCACGAGCTCCATCACCACCATGTCGTCGTGCTATTGGATTTCTCCCTCAACTTATCCTCTCCCCTTGCTGGATCAAGAAGGAGGAGATGTCCCTGGGCTATACGTGTGTTGAACGCGGAGGCACCGTTGTTCGGTGCTTAGATGGATATCAACTGCGATCTGAATCGCTACGAGTACGACTCCTTCATCCGCGTTCTTGTAACGCTTCCGCTTAGCGAGTTTCAAAGGTATGAAGATGCTCATCCTCTCCCTCTCTTGTTGCTAGAATCTCCATAGATTGATCTTGGTGTTGCATAGAAAATTTTGAATTTCTGCTACGTTCCCCAATAGTGGCATCATGAGCTAGGTCTATGCGTAGTGCATATGCATGAGTAGAACACAATTTTGTTGTGGGCGTAGATGTTGTCAATTTACTTGCCAATACTAGTCTTATCTTGTTTCGGCGGCATCGTGGGATGAAGCGGCCCGGACCGACCTTACACGTACGCTTACGTGAGACAGGTTCCACCGACTGACATGCACTAGTTGCATAAGGTGGCTAGCGGGTGTCTGTCTCTCCCACTTTAGTCGGATCGGATTCGATGAAAAGGGTCCTTATGAAGGGTGAATAGAAATTGGCATATCACGTTGTGGTTTTGGCGTAGGTAAGAAACGTTCTTGCTAGAACCCTATTGCAGTCATGTAAAACATGCAACAACAATTAGAGGACGTCTAACTTATTTTTGCAGCATATGCCTTGTGATGTGATATGGCCAAAAGGATGTGATGAATGATATATATGTGATGTATGAGATTGATCATGTTCTTATAATAGGAATCACGACTTGCATGTCGATGAGTATGACAACCGGCAGGAGCCATAGGAGTTGTCTTATTTATTGTATGACCTACGTGTCATTGAACAACACCATGTAATTACTTTAATTTATTGCTAAACCGTTAGCCATAGTAGTGGAAGTAATAGTTGGCGAGACAACTTCATGGAGACACGATGATGGAGATCATGATGATGGAGATCATGATGATGGAGATCATGGTGTCATGCCGGTGACGATGATGATCATGGAGCCCCGAAGATGGAGATCAAAAGGAGCAAAATGATATTGGCCATATCATGTCACTTTTTGATTGCATGTGATGTTTATCATGTTTATGCATCTTATTTGCTTAGAACGACGGTAGTAAATAAGATGATCCCTCATAATAATTTCAAGAAAGTGTTCCCCCTAACTGTGCACCGTTGCGAAAGATCGTTGCTTCGAAGCACCACGTGATGATCGGGTGGGATAGATTCTAACGTTCACATACAACGGGTGTAAGCCAGATTTACACACGCGAAACACTTAGGTTGACTTGACGAGCCTAGCATGTACAGACATGGCCTCGGAACACAAGAGACCGAAAGGTCGAACATGAGTCATATAGTAGATACGATCAACATGAAGATGTTCACAGATGATGACTAGTCCGTCTCACGTGATGATCGGACACGACCTAGTTGACTTGGATCATGTATCACTTAGATGACTAGAGGGATGTCTATCTGAGTGGGAGTTCATCAAATAATGTGATTAGATGAACTTAATTATCGTGAACATAGTCAAAAAGGTCTTTACAAATTATGTCGTAAGCTCGCGCTTTAGTTCTACTGTTTAGATATGTTCCTAGAGAAAATATAGTTGAAAGTTGATAGTAGCAATTATGCGGACTGGGTCCGTAAACTGAGGATTGTCCTCATTACTGCGCAGAAGGCTTATGTCCTTAATGCACCGTTCGGTGTGCTGAACCTCGAACGTCGTCTGTGGGTGTTGCGAACATCTGACATACACGTTTTGATGACTACATGATAGTTCGGTAATGTTAAACGGTTTAGAATTGTGGCGCCGAAGACGTTTTTTGAAATGTTGCGGAACATACGAGATGTTCCAAGGGCTGAAATTGGGATTTCAGGCTCGTGCCCACGTCAAGAGGTATGAGACCTCAAACGAGTTTCTTAGCCTACAAACTAATTGAGAAAAGCTCAATCGTTGAGCTTGTACTCAGATTGTCTGGGTACAACAATGACTTGAATCGAGTGGGAGTTAATCTTCCAGATGAGATAGTGATGTTTCTCCAAATTCATTGCCACCGAGCTACTAGAGCTTCGTGATGAACTATAAGATATCAGGGATAGATATGATGATCCTTGAAATATTCACGATGTTTGACACCGCAAAAGAAGAAATCAAGAAGGAGCATGAATTGTTGATGGTTAGTGAAACCACTAGTTTCAAGAAAGGCAAGGGAAAGAAGGGATACTTCATGAAATGGCAAATTAGCTACTGCTCTAGTGAAGAAACCCAAGGTTGAACCCAAACCCGAGACTAAGTGCTTCTGCAATAAGGGGAACGGTCACTGGAGCAGAATTACTCTAGATACTTGGTAGATAAGAAGGTAGGCAAGGTCGACAAAAGTATATTGGATATACATTATATTAATGTGTACTCTACTAGTACTCCTAGTAGCACCATGGTAATAGATACCGGTTCGGTTGCTAAGTGTTAGTAACTCGAAATAAAAGGCTACGGAATAAACGGAGACTAGCTAAAGGTGAGGTGACGATATGTGTTGGAAATATTTCCAAGGTTGATGTGATCAAACATCGCACGCTCCCTCTACCATCAGGATCTGTGTTAAACCTAAATAATTTTTATTTGGTGTTTGCGTTGAGCATAGACATGATTGGATTATGTCTATCACAATACGATTATTCATTTAAGGAGAATAATGGTTACTCTGTTTATTTGAATAATACCTTCAATGGTCTTGCACCTAAAATGAATGGTTTATTGAATCTCGATCGTAGTGATACACATGTTCATGCAAAATGATATAAGATAGTAATGATTGTACCACCTAATTGTGGCACTGCCATGTAAGTCATATTGGTATAAAACGCATGAAGAAGCTCCATGTTGATGGATCTTTGGACTCACTCGTTTTTTGAAAAGTTTGAGACATGCGAACCATGTCTATTGGTATGTACGCATGAAGAAACTCCATGCAGATGGATCGTTTGGACTCACTTGATTTTGAATCACTTGAGACATGCAAATCATACCACATGGGCAAGATGACTGAAAAGCCTCGTTTTCAGTAAGATGGAACAAGAAGGCAACTTGTTGGAATTAACACATTTTGATGTGTGCAGTCCAATGAGTGCTGAGGCATGTAGTGGATATCGTTATGTTCTTACTTCACAGATGATTTGAGTAGATGTTGAGTATATTTACTTGATGAAACACAAGTCTGAATTATTGAAAGGTTCAAGTAATTTTAGAGTGAAGTTGAGGATCTTCGTGACAAGAGGATAAAATGTCTATGATATGATCATAGAGATGAATATCTGAGTTGCGAGTTTGGTACACAATTGAGATATTGTGGAAATTGTTTCACAACTAACACCGCCCGGAACACCATAGTGTGATGGTGTGTCCGAACATCATAGATGCACCCTATTGGATATGGGGCATACCATGATGTCTCTTATCGAATTACCACTATCGGTCATGGGTTAGGCATTAGAGACAACCGCATTCACTTTAAATAGGGCACCACGTAATTCCGTTGAGATGACATCGTATGAACTATGGTTTAGAGAAACCTAAGCTGTCGTTTCTTGAAAGTTTGGGGCTATGACGCTTATGTGAAAAAGTTTCATCCTGATAAGTTCGAACCCAAAGCGGATAAATACATCTTTTTTTAACAAAAACAGGGGGGAATCCCCACTGTGATTCTCTTTTTCATTATAATAGGGGAATAGTTACATATGGATTTACATGATGGATACATTACATGAAAATGAAGAGTCTACAAATGGTCTAGCCAGCTTTGCATGCCCTCCTTCAATCCTGGTTTTGCCTTCTTTATAATCATGCAATAGTGCTCCTTGAAAGTGGCAATACAAAATGCCATATTTTTGACCTTGTGATCAAAAATTATGCTATTTCTGTGTTTCCAGAGACTCCAGCATCCAGCAATCAGACATTCTTTAAAGCATTCATGGGTATCTTGCTTCCTTCCCTCCAGGAGCATTTCTATAAGGTTATGATCAGTGTTCCATTGGTAGCCAATGTTCACCCAGAAGTTTTGACTGAAATCACAGCTAAAAAACAGATGCATTAGATGTTCACTAGGTTCATCATCACATAATTCACACTTACTAGTCTCAATGTAGAAATTCTTCCTTTTTAGTAGATCTCTAGTGTTTAGTCTGTCTTGTAACAAGAGCCAGAAGAAGAATTTCTGCTTGGGTAAAGAGCATGATTTCCATATCCATTGATAGGGTTTAGGTGCATCAACAGGGTTTCCCATAAGTTCAAGGTATATTCTCTTGTTAGAGTACCTTGTGCCACCCCAATAGAATTTCCAAGAATCTGGCAGCTGCTGATTCTCTCTGTTGTTAATCAGCTCTATAAGGTTGATACTCTGTTGTACAGCAATAGAGGACATAGGCAGGTGGAACAAATCATAAAATTCACTGTCGTCCATGTTGTTGACATTTGCAAGAGTTGTGTGAGCATTCTTTGCATAGGAAAATAGCTGAGGCATTGACTGTGAAATTGTATAAGAACACCATTTATCTGACCATAGCTTAATTGTATCACCTCTCCCAACATAGCATATAGTCATGTTTTTAAAGTCTTGCAAATTCGAGCAACAGTCTCTCCACCAAAAGGATCCCACCATTGTAGGGAAACTAGGTATCTCATCATTATGATAGTAATTGTTCCATATAAGGTTAACCCAGGGGATATCCTGCTTATTGAAGAATTTGTAAAGAAATTTAATAAGCAGAGTTTTGTTTTGTGTTCTCAGATCTAACACACCCAGTCCCCCAGCCTTTTTTGGCAAGCAAACATTATCCCATTTAACAAGACAATTACCTTTTTTATTGATATCCTTACCATACCAAAGAAAGTTCCTGCCAGATTTTTCAATGTGATCCAGTATGGTGAATGGTACTCTAATGCAACACATAGCAAAAATTGGCAGAGCAGCAACTATGGATTTGAGATGTACAAGTCTCCCAGAATATGACATTAATGAGGCAATGCCAGAAAGTCTATGATCAAGTCTTGATACCATGGGCATCAAATCTACCACTTTAGGTCTTGTAGATCCCATTGGTAGACCAAGATATGTGAAGGGCATGGATTCTTTTTTGCAATTAGAGGAATTTGCCAGCTCCTGAGCTTTATCTTCAGACATATTGATTGGTACCATGGAAGATTTACTATAATTTACAACAAGCCTAGTGAATTTTGAGAAGTTGTCAAGTATCTCAATGAAGCTTCTAATTTGTACCTCATCAGCAGGCAAGATAACGAGGGTGTCATCAGCATATTGTATGATGGGGTAACTTTCAGTAAAATTAGTCTCAATGGGCAGAGATAGTGTTCCATTTCTCCAAGCATCATTAACCATGATTTGCAATAATTCTCCAACCATGACATATGGAAGAGGGGAAAAAGGATCTCCTTGCCTGACACCACACTTACATTGAATGCATTTACCTGGAACACTGTTAAGGATGACTGATGTGGAAGCAGTGGATAGGATAGATGAGACCCATCTAATCCATTTCTTGGTAAAACCCAGATGCTTCATCATGAATAAGATAGACTTGTAGTTCACTTTATCAAAAGCCTTAACAAAGTCAATCTTAAAAATAATGATCTCTTTCTTGGATTTGTGGCACATATGTATGTATTCAAAACTCCATGCAAGGCAATCCTGAATATTCCTTGTCTTAATAAACCCATATTGATTCTTGCTAATTCTGGATATAATAATCTGTTGCACTCTATTAGCAAGGAGTTTAGTAAGAATTTTGATAGGCATACTTACAAGTGATATGGGCCTATAATCATCAGGAATTTCAGGATTGTCATTTTTGGGTACCAAAGTAATGTAGGCAGTGTTAACAGGAGCCAGGGAAACAGCTTCATTGTAGAAATCATTGATGAATTTGTAGAAATACTGCTTGATTATGTGCCAGCATTTCTTCATAAACAGGCCATTAAATCCATCAGGTCCAGGAGATTTGTCATTGGGCATTTTTTTGATGATATCATCAATCTCATCAGTACTGAAGGGCCTGTCAAGATCATAAAGGTCCTCCTCCCAAGCAAGGTGGGATATGTCAAAGTTTTGTGTGCAGATTGTTTCAGTACCAATCCTATCTTTAAAAGATGCCCATAACATAGCAGCTTTATGATCATGATCAAATACTTGCTGTCCATCCATAGTCATAAGATATGTGATGTAGTTATGCCTAAATACATAAGTAGCAATTGCATGAAAGAATTTGGTATTTTCATCACCAAGATTTGCCCATCTGATGTTTGCCCTAATTCTCCAGTAGATTCTTTTAGCCTCCAGCAACTTGTTTGTATGTTTGATGAGCAATTTCCTGAAATACTTTTCCACCCTAACTAGTGGTCTTTGATCCTCAATGCCATCAAATAGTTTCACATAGAAACAACAATTATCAATGATTTTGTTCAATTGGGAGTATTGTTTGCTCCAAGTTTTCAAGCCTCTTCTGATAGATTTAAACTTGGAGTTTAAATTCTTAGCAGAATCAGAGAAATGAGTGGAATTTAACCAATGCTTCTCCACAGTTTCCATAAACCCACTGAATTCAGTCCAATACTCTTCAAATCTGAATATCTGGCTTCTGGGAATATTGCTATCAATCTGGATTTTGATAGGCACATGGTCAGAAGAAATTTTAGCTAATGGAGTAGCCATAGTAGATGGATGGATAGTAGTCCAGTGGGAACTTGTAAAAATCCAGTCTAACTTTTCCAATAAAGGTTGATCTTGTTTATTGGTCCATGTGAAAGCTCTTCCTTTGAGAGGGATTTCTGCCAGATCTAGGTTAACAATGATATTATTAAAAGTCATCATACTAGTAGGATCACCACCAGGTTTGTTCCTATTGTCAGGACTTCTTATGTAATTAAAATCACCCAGGATCATCCATAACTTAGACTGGTTCATATTCAGACCCATAAGCCAATCAGTAAATTCCTGTTTACCTTCAGTGTTGTTAGGTCCATAAACATTAGTGAGATACCAGCAGGTATTATCCAGATTAGATGTAAACTCAATGGTGATCTGATAATAATTTTGGGATATCACTTTGCCCTTCATTAAATTACCATTCCAAATAGTAATCAGACCTCCAGAGTTGCCATTGGAAGGTGAAAACAGAATTGGTTGAACCTCTTGGGGCAAAAATTCTTGATATAAGCAATATCAAAATTATCTCTCTTGGTTTCTTGAAAAGTCATAATACAGCAAGCACTTTCATCAATTTTCTTTCTAATGTCATTCCACCTAGTTGTGGAGTTAATACCTCTAACATTCCAATTTAGGATATTCCAACTTCTATTCATGGTAAAAGTATATGAGGTAATATTGTGACATATTATGAGTAGCATAATATGTGCTCCTACATGAGCTGTGGGTCTTGCTATAGCAGCAAATATCTGGGGTAAATGAAGAGTCATAGCCTAATGCTCTCTGGAATAGAGACATGCAGGGGATAACCAGACTACACAAGCATTTATAACAACATAAGCAACTGACAGGCAAACTCCAGTAGTATAGGTAGCATAAGGTATACTTATTACACACCAAACTGATAGATGATGCACGCAGGCATCCAAATGACATGGTAGAGGAAGCAAAAAGAACTGGAATCATAACAAGATGGCAGTTAGGGGAGCCATCAAAGCCCACATCATAGCAGTGAGACCAAATCATCAGAGCTGTCATAGTGCAAAGCACTAGGGGACACATCCTGGGGTGCCATCTTACATGGACCTGTGCCAATAGCTTGCAGGGTCTTCATAGGAAATTCAGGTGGTGGAGGTGCCTGCTTATTAATAATCACAGCATCAAACTGGGGTCCCAGGTTAACAGATATATCTTTCTTCAGATTCTTAGGGCCCTGTTCGGTACTATGATCAATCTTAGCATCATTATTGATGGCATTATCTGCAGCAGCCTGGTCTTTGAAGCCCCTGGTGAGCTTGGCAATCCTACTGCTCCTCCTGCAGAAGGTGTCATCAATGATCTTCTTCTTTTTCTGCCTGTTAGAGGGTTTCTGAACTTCAGCAAACTCCTGGCCTGTGATCTCCTCAATGCTGACAGAGCTGGCATTCTTAGGTGGCTCATTCTGGATGGTTTGGATCTGCAGGTAACATCTTTTATTGTTACCATTGGTGCCCACAACATCGACCACATTGCAGGAGGCATTGACAATCTGGCTGCCACCCAGTTTGGGAATGATGTCCTGAGCATTTGTCACCAGGTTGCCAATAAGTTCCTGAAGAACATTAATGTGCTCAGTAGCACCCTCAACAGCAATGTTGCTTGTCTGCAAAGGCTGGGAACTGCTAGAGGATGGTATGTCATTGTAGTTCATGCTGCAGTTCATGGGGATAAATAAAGGACTAGGTACTTTCTGAGAGCTGGGCTGTGAAGCAACAAGATTAATTGGGATGTAATCAGGCCCAAGTGTCTCATGAGGTTCAACATAAATTGTACTGGAGTGTATCTGAGCAGGAGATCTTACTTCCTCCATAACAGGTGCCTCAAGATGATCAACATTAATATGTTCAGAAGTAGCAGCCAGGTGAGCATCATCATGGTTCACATTGTCATTATGGACCACATGAACATCCTCATATGGTGCACCAAGGTTCTCATTATGAGGATTAATAACAACCTGATCCATAGGTATATTCCCAAGTACCTCATCATGCCAGAAACCTCCATGTGCATGAGGGAAGGGATGAGGATTATCACCATCAGGTGGCAATGGGTCCTCATCACCCCCTTGCTGACCAATCAGGTCCCTCGACAGAATATGGGCAAGTCCATGAGTCGCCATATCCAACATCATCAAGATTCCTCGGTACAACTAGACTAACAAGAATATTGTCAACATTCATGACCCTGAGTTTAACAATAACCCTTGCTTTGTCCCTTGGGTCTTTGTTCCAGATCAGAAAGCGACCATATGGTGAAACAGTGCGGCTAATCACCCCAACATCCTAGCATTCTAATGGATAATTCATAAGTAGGATTCAAACATCATGTGTGAAAGTAATGTTGCGGTAATTAAGACCTCTATCCTGTTTGGTAATCCTAAGAATAGAGTCCCCAATCTGGAACGAGCTCAGACTGACAGCAGTATCACGCGAACAGGCAGTAGTAAACTGAACCAAAGCAGTACCCATACCACAGCGGGAAGTGTAGTTGATGCGCCATCCACGTCCCTCCAGGTAGTTCGTGATTAGAGCAATGGCACCATGGAACTCCTCAGCTGATACCTCGGGTACGAGCGTGGTGATTGCCCACTCATCGCAGACCATCGGGAGGTCACCTCCAAGAACCACATATCCACGGCGAGCACGGAGAGGGCCGGGGGGATGATCGTCGTACCAGGAGGAAGGTGGGGGAGCGGGTTGCAAGGGTAGCAGGCCATCTCGGTGTTTGCAGATGTGGCAGGTGGAGCAGAGGGAGAAGAACCAAGGGGAGAAGCCGAGGAGACAAGTTGAGCTTCAGTTATATCAAGGGGAGGATCCTTTTTCTGTTTGACCCGATAAGCATTAAGTCTGGTATTCTTGTTGAAACAAAATCTGGCGATATGATTGTATCGGTAACAAACGCGGCACCTGATTCTATTGTTGCATTGATTACGCGCGTGCCCAGCACCAAGGCATTTTTGGCAGATAATATAATTGGATATGTCAGTAGAAATCCTCCCAGACGATACATCTTCCGAGTAGATGGGCTGCTCCGTACATGTCGGCCTGATGGGCTCCGCGGACAAGATTTGGGCCGACCGATTCAAACTTGCACTAGCGCATGCAACGGCCGATCCGCTATGCATGTGGGTCGTTGGAGCAACCGGCAGCGAGCGAAGATCACGATCATTAGGAATCGGCAGGCCATGTGGCGTAGATCCAAGTGTAATTACATTCGCCCCCGATAAAGGATTGTTATCATGCGAATCAACTCTCAAGTGTGTGGTTGAAAGATGACCCATGATTCTACGGTAAACATGATTGGTGGGAACAAGATTTGTGCGCTTACCTTTATGACGTCGTGTGACAATAGTCCATTCAGAATCTTGTTCTCTATACCACTTCTTCTCTTCAAAGATCCAATTTGAATGCATCACAATTGAAATATGATTTACGTACCAAGAAGAAACCCACGGCCTTGGAGCAGACTTTGAACATGAAAACATTACCCTTGATATGGGATACCTCAAAAGAGTCATAGGATCCACCAGCGCAAGATGATAGTGCCAAACTCACATTGTGGGTATTCAGTTGAAAACCAAATCTTGCAAATGAGACCACAAGGGAGAAACCATACCAAGAGGAGATGGGGTTTACCGAGGTTTGGAATAACTTACGGATCTCACCTCTGAAATGGTGACCAAACGAAAAATCCAGTTGGTGGGCGATGGAGTGTGGATCACTGAAGGGATCCATCGTCCTGAATAGGGATTTTTATGGTGGGATCAGAGGAGATCTTGGACGGCGGCATGGTCGCCATGGGAGGGGCGGGAGGTGGGGTGGGGTGGGTGGAGCGCCATTTTTTTGTGGTGTGATCACTATTACTGGCAATCGGAAGAAGGCGGAAGAGTGCTTTCATAAAGGCTCAAAGATCACCGATGCTCAGATGGCAGTGCTAGAGCTGCAGGAATACCAGGATAAATACATCTTCATAGGACACCCAAAACAGTTGGGTATACCTCCTATTTCAGATCCGGAAGCAAAAGTGATTGTTTCTAAAAATGGGTCCTTGCTCGAGGAAAGGTTTCTCTTGAAAGAATTGAGTGGGAGGATGGTGGAGACTTGATGAGGTTGTTGAACCATCACTTCAACTAGTGTGTAGCAGGGCACGGGAAGTTGTTCCTGTGGCACCTACATCAATTGAAGTAGAAGCTTATGATAGTGATCATGAAACTTCGGATCAAGTCACTACCAAACCTCGTAGGTCGACAAGGATGCGTACTGCTTCAGAGTGGTACGTAATCCTGTCTTGGAGGTCATGTTGCTAGACAACAATGAACCTACGAGCTATAGAGAAGCGATGGTGGGCCCGGATTCCGACGAATGGCTCGAGGCCATAAAATCTGAGAGAGGATCCATGTATGAAAAAAAAGTGTAGACTTTGGAATAACTACTTGATGGTCGTAAGGCTGTTGGGTACAGATGGATTTTAAAAGGAAGACGGACAATGATGGTAAGTGTCACCATTAAGAAAGCTCAACTTGTCGTTAAGATGTTTTCCGACAAGTTCAAGGAGTTGACTGTGATGAGACTTTCTCACTCGTAGCGATGCTAAGAGTCTATTGGAATTATATTAGCAGTTACTGCATTATTTATGAAATCTTGCAGATAGGATGTCAAAACATTGTTTCCTCGATGATTTTCTTGAGGAAAGGTTGTATGTGATACACCAGAAGGTTTTAACAATCCTGAAAGATGCTAACAAGTATGCAAAGCTCCAGCAATCCTTCCAAGGACTGGAGTAAGCATCTCGGAGTTGGAATATACGCTTTGATGAGATGATCAAAGATTTTGGGTTTATACAAAGTTTATGAGAAACTTGTATTTCCAAAGAAGTGAGTGGGAGCACTATAGAATTTCTGATGAGTATATGTTGTTGACATATTGTTGATCGGAAATGATGTAGAATTTCTGGAAAGCATATAGGGTTATTTGAAAAGTGGTTTTCAATCGGAAACCTGGATTAAGCTACTTGAACATTGAGCATCAAGATCTACAAGGATAGATCAAAAACGCTTAATAGTACTTTCAAATGAACACATACCGTGACAAGATTTTGAAGGAGTTCAAAATAGATCAGCAAAGAAGGAGTTCTTGGCTGTGTTATAAGGAATGAGTATTGAGTAAGACTCAAAACCTGACCACAGCAGAAGAGATAGAAAGGACGAAGGTCGTCCCCTATGCTCTAGACGTAGGCTCTACAGTATGCTATGTTGTGTACCGCACCTGAAGTGTGCCTTGCCATGAGTCAGTCAAGGGGTACAAGTGTGATCCAGGAATGGATCACAGTACAGCGGTCAAGGTTATCCTTAGTAACTATTGGACTAAGGAATTTTCTCGATTATGGAGGTGGTAAAAGAGTTCGTCGTAAAGGGTTATGCTGATGCAAACTTTGACACTAATCCGGAGTAGTGAACCGGATTCTTATTGTAGAGCAGTTATTTGGAACAGCTCCAAGTAGCGCGTGGTAGCTTCATCTAGAAGATGACATAGAGATTTGTAAAGCACACACAGATCTGAAAGGTTCAGACCTGTTGACTAATAAACCTCTCTCACAAGCGAGATATGATCAAACCCCATGGGTGTTGGATTCATTATAATCACATAGTGATGTGAACTAGATTATTGACTCTAGTGCAAGTGGGAGACTGTTGGAAATATGCCCTAGAGGCAATAATAAAATGGTTATTATTATATTTCCTTGTTCATGATAGTTGTCTATTGTTCATGCTATAATTGTATTAATTGGAAACCGTAATACATGTGTGAATACATAGACCACAACATGTCCCTACTGAGCCTCTAGTTGACTAGCTCGTTGATCCATAGATGGTTATGGTTTCCTAACCATGGACATTGGATGTCATTGATAACGGGATCACATCATTAGGAGAATGATGTGATGGACAAGGCCCAATCCTAAGCATAGCACAAGATCGTGTAGTTCGTTTGCTAAAGCTTTTCTAATGTCAAGTATCATTTCCTTAGACCATGAGATTGTGCAACTCCCTGATACCGTAGGAGTGCCTTGGGTGTACCAAACGTCACAACATAACTGGGTGACTATAAAGGTGCACTACGGGTATCTCCGAAAGTGTCTGTTGGGTTGGCACGAATCGAGACTAGGATTTGTCACTCCGTGAGACGGAGAGGTATCTCTGGGCCCACTCGGTAATGCATCATCATAATGAGCTCAATGTGACTAAGTAGTTAGTCATGGGATCATGCATTACGGAATGAGTAAAGTGACTTGCCGGTAACGAGATTGAACGAGGTATTGGGATACCGACGATCGAATCTCGGGCAAGTAACATACCGATTGACAAAGGGAATTGCATACGAGATTGCTTGAATCCTTGACATCATGGTTCATCCGATGAGATCATCGTGGAACATGTGGGAGCCAACATGGGTATCCAGATCCTGTTGTTGGTTATTGACCAGAGAACGTCTCGGTCATGTCTGCATGGTTTCCGAACCCGTAGGGTCTACACACTTAAGGTTCGGTGACGCTAGAGTTGTTATGGGAAATAGTATGTGGTTATCGAAGGTTGTTCGGAGTCCCGGATGAGATCGCGGACATGACGAGGAGCTCCGGAATGGTCCGTAGGTGAAGATCGGTATATTGGACGAAGGGTATTGGAGTCCAGAATTGTTCCGGGGGTACCAGGTGATGACCAGCGTGTCCGAAAGGGGTTTCGGAGGCCCCGGCAAGCGTTGGGGGGCCTTATGGGCCAAGGGAAGAGGGCACATCAGCCCACTAAGGGGCTGAGCGCCCCTCCCACCTCATCTCACATAACCAGGAGACGTGGGGGCGCCACCCCTAGGGCAGCCACCCCTCCCGTCTTGGGGGGCAAGTTTCCTAGGGGGTGGGGGCGCCCAAACCAATCTAGGGTTTCCCCTGGCCGCCGCCCCTCCCCTAGGGAAACCCTAGGGCGCCTCCTCCTCCCCCCTTCCCCCTATATATAGTGAGGGAGAGAGAGGGCAGCCGCACCCTTCCCCTGGCGCAGCCCTCTCCCTCCTCCAACACCTCCTCCTCCTCCGTAGTGCTTGGCGAAGCCCTGCCAGAGAACCACGAGCTCCATCACCACCATGCCGTCGTGTTGTCGGAGTTCTCCCTCAACTTCTCCTCTCCCCTTGCTGGATCAAGGAGGAGACGTCCCCGGGATGTACGTGTGTTGAACGCGGAGGCACCGTTGTTCGGTGCTTAGATCGGAATCAACCGTGATCTGAATCTCTACGAGTACGACTCCTTCATCCACGTTCTTGTAACGCTTCCGCTTAGCGATCTTCAAAGGTATGAAGATGCTCATCCTCTCCCTCTCTTGTTGGTAGAATCTCCATAGATTGATCTTGGTGTTGCGTAGAAAATTTCGAATTTCTGCTACGTTCCCCAACACTCTGTAGCCCGAGTCGTTGTCGGAGTCCACCTTGCAGTACTACGAGTCGGATGACAGAGAGACGTCATCGTCATCGATGTGGACGAGGGGCGCCAGCGCAGGCAGGGCCAGAACCATGTCGTGGACACGCTGCATCCTGGACCACACGCGCTTCGGATCCGGCTACGGCTACGGCATGGTGGCGGACCTGTACATCCACCAACATGCGCGCTGCCTCGGATCGTCGGAGCATGTCTCCGTCATTGCGAAGCAGAGGATGTTGGCCCGAGGGGTACCTGGGCCGTCCACGAGAGCGCGCCTATTCTTGTCGTCGGTCATCACGTCGATGAGGCCCCGCGCGTGGTTCATAAGCATGTCAATGCTGGGGAACCACCAGCCTATCTTCTAGAGCTCCACGCGCGCGACCTCGTTGTTGCCTGCCAGCTCGTCGACCATCCTCTGCCGTGCAGGGTGGTTGTCCATGGCGTCGGTGGCGGCGTCGATGGCCGGCGAGGGTTTTCTTGTGGTGGAGTGGGAGGTGGGGAGCGTAGAGCCTGAGGCGTCGTGAAACGGAAGTGGTGAGTGGGGGCGGTGGGTGGTGGGTGGTGGCCTCTTAATAGGAGTGGAAGAGCGAACGGCACCGCTCTGATTAGCACGTACAGTTTATCTTGGTATAACAACAGTGCCAATGAGTATCTACCAAGATCACTAGTATTAGCGCACTGGCAAGGAGCTCAAGTTATCCTACAAAAGGTCCTAGGTTTGATACCCAAGACACACATTTTTTCTGTAAAATTATTTTTAATTAACAATAGCAGTATTCGCTCCAAAACAGATCAGTATTTAGTTAATAACAATAGTATTCACTCCAAAACTTTTTATAAAGCTTTTTTTCAGTTCAAAGCAGCAAAATTCAGTTGACACAACAAAATTCAGCAACATTCAGATATCTTCCAACATTCATTTGCCATCCAACATTTAGTTATCCCCTAGTTTTGCATTATAGTTAAGTTACAAAAAGGCAATTAATGCCAATATTTGCCATCAAAAAGTGGCAAATTAAGAAAATGTTTTGCCATCAAAAAGTGGCAATTTAAGCCACTGTTAGGCCAGTCATTGTCTTACATCACTTTAGGCCTCTTCAAAAACATGGAACTGTAATGTCCCACCAACTCAGGGATCAGGAGCCCCAAATTCGTCAGGAGGATCATTCAGGTCTGGAATTTCCACTCCCCTCTCCGCTCCAAACAGTAGCCAGTATGCCCTATCACCTGACATACCTCCTCTCCCCCCTGTTGTTCCTCCTCTTCCTCTCCAACCATGTGCATTTCCTGTCCCTCTTCCTGCAACACGAGTTGCTCCTCTCCCTCCACCAGCAGCTATATTTGACCCCCTGCCTCCACATGCAGTTGCATTTCCCCCTTTTCCTCTGCCTGAAGCTGCTGCTGCCCCTCTTCCTCTGCCTGAAGCTGATGTTGCTCCTCTTCCTCTGCCTGAAGCCGTTGTTGCTCCTCTTCCTCTGCCTGCATCTGGATTCCTTTGTCTTTTCCTCCCCCTTCCCCTACCAGAAGCTTGAGATCCTTCTCCTCTCTCAAGTATTGGTCTTGCCCTTGTTTGCCTACCTGCATTCATTTCTGTAGTGACTCTTGGTTGAGGTACTGCAGCACCTGCAGCAAGAACAAATGAAGACTGCTCTGGTAGTGGGCCATGAACTCTATTTGAAGCTCTTCTTAAAAGTTCTCTTTGACTCATGCTGTAGACCATACCGGTTGGTGACTGCATTGGATCCAGTATAGGAATAGCCTGACTAGGGAATATGTTCTGCACAAAAACATTGAGCAATTGAGTCATGTACAGCAAAATTCAGAGAACTACAGTAAATTCAGAGCACTACAGTAATTTCAGTAAATTCAGAGCACTACAGTAAAATGCAGTAAATTCAGTAACCTAAAGAAATGTGGGGTCATCATAATTTTCATCAACTAGCTCTACACGTTCTTTAATGAGAGCTTCCTGCCATCTGTAATGCCCCTTCCTGTTGTGATCAGCTCTACCATAAATTGAGTAGTGCATTGTAACACCTTTCTTCTTCAAAACCCTAACACCATTTTTCATCTTCTCCTCAGGAGTCTTCTTCCTGTTTTTGTTGGGTCTTCCCAACTGTTTTGTAAACACAGGTGGATACACCTTATAAACATTTTGTACCTCTCACACATTTGGGTCTCCTAAAGGGACAAGAGTGTATCCATATGCTTTCAGATATGTCCTGACAGTGTAGCACTCATGTACCAATGTCTCTGGGTCAATCCTCTCCTCCCTGCAACAAGCTATTGAATGCCCACATGGTACTCCAGACAACTACCATCTCCTCCAATCACATGTGTACAAACCAAGATCAACTGTGTAGCTATTGTTACCTGACTGAACTCTGAACATCTGTTGGCCAGCTTCAGATACATGGCAGTTAGCAGTGAATTCAATGTTCTTGTCCAATTTCTTCTTGATCTTTGAGCATATTATCTGCCCAGCCCACTTTTCTATAGCTTCTCTTTGCTTACTCACCATCCTATGCATTATCTTGTAAAAAATGTACTCAAGCATGCTTAGCACTGGCATTTCTCTACCCTCAAGGATATAACTGTTAAAAACTTCAGAGTTATTGTTCAGGAGTATGTCACATTTTGGAAATTCACTGAAGAATGCTTTGCACCAAGTTTTCTACTCAAGTCTTTCAGTCCAGTGGAAAGCAGCTGAGCTGTGACCATCCATTTTTTCACAGTTCTCTCTCCACTTCAACTTGTTTGGTGATCTGGCAATGGTCCACAGGTCTTGCTTCAGTACCTCTCCTTTGTGCTTCCCATTGAAATTTTGGTAAATATGCCTCACACAAAACCAGTGCTCTACATCTGGCCAAACTTTGTGGACAACATTTATCAGACCTTTCTGCTTGTCACTCATAAGTGTGAAAGGAGCACTGTTGGTGATGTTCAGATCATCTTTTAAAGTTGTGAGAAACCACTGCCAAGAACTTGTGCATTCTACTTCCACCCAGCCCATAGCAATGGGGTAAATGCAGTCATTAGGATCAATGCCAACTGCCCTAAGCAGCAGACCTTTAAACCTAGTTTTCATACGGCAACCATCTATGAAGATAATAGGCCTGCAACCCTTAAGCCATCCTCTCTTACAGGCATCATATGACCAATACAGTATTTTCAAACATTTTCTTCCCATTGGAAATTTTGTATCTCCGACCAGTCCAGTTGTCAGCAAAAAAAGTTGAGCCAGTGTTCTTCTGTCTTAATTCATGTCCATAATCCCATAGTCTACTGAATTGCTCTTCTTCATCACCATGGATCTCCTTTAGTGCTGCTATCCTAGCCCTAGCTAACTTCCATCTATTATGGGTGCAATTAAACTCCTTTGTTATTTTGCTTGAAAATGTTCCAAGTGACATCTTCTGGTCATCTCTGAATTCTTCTATGAAATAGTTGCAAAGGAATTTAGCTGTCATGTCCTTCAGCCTCCACTTCTTCTGACACATATGATCACCATAGTAGGCCTTAATGACAAATCCTCTTGTCCTGTTGTCATTACTAGCCTTAAGCAGCCATGGACAATCACTCTGACAAACTGCATGAAATCTAATCTTGTTATTTTTCAACTTTTTGATCTGTACTTTGTTCTTTATTGAATATGAAGTAATAGCTTTCCTCAGCTCAACCACATCAGCAAAGACCATCCCTACTTTGAATACAGGGTTTTTCATGTCCACCTTGGAATTGAAAGCTTTGAACTTGTACATCAGTTGCTCTTCTTCTTCTTCTCTTGAAAGATTCAAATCTTCACCAACAAGTTCATACTCAGGTTCCACCTCTTCCTCCTCTTGCTCAACTTCATCAACATCAAAGTCAATGTTCTCTTCATAAAGATCATCATCTTCATCATCTATGTCATAATCACTATCACTGAAATCTGAATCTGAAAGCACTACATCTTCTACAACATCAGTCACCAAGTGATCTTGTTCAGCAAAATCAGTCAGCAACTCATCTGCTATTGCAACATCAAAAAGCAACTGCTCTCCTTGTGCAACATCATTCAGCAACTGCTCTCCTTGTGCAGCATCAGTCAACAAGTGCTCTCTTTGTGCAACATCAGTCAGCAAAAGCTCTTCTTCTGCAACATTAACCAACAAATTGTCTGCTTCTGTCTCCTGTGTTGCAAACTCTGAAATTTGATCTTCAGCATTGACTGAAATGATGCTGTGAGAACTAGCTGCATTGGCTGCAACAACATTTGGGTTTCACTCTGACAGGATTCTCTATTGCTCCCACTGTACATATCAAATCTTGCCTGAAATTACTGATGAAATATGCATGATCAACCATGGTTGAAAGAACCTTATGTTGAGCACTGGCTCTTATCATTTGCTGCACATCCTCATCACCTCTGATTCTGAGCATACCATCTGAAATTGTTTTGTCAGGCATGCACCAATAAATGATGTGCTCATTGACAGAATATCCCATCCAAAGCAGGTGCTCTTCAATGACTGCATATGAGAATGTGCCAGCATCAACATAGTCAAGGACCTCCACTGAAGGATTATAGTACTCCATGTTATTTATTGGTCCACAGAACATCCCACCATGCTCCAGTTCTAATGTGAAGAAAGGGGTGTCCACACTGAGTCCCATTGCTGAATCACAAACTACAACAACACAGTGCAGAATGTAAGCACAATCATCAATAAAAATAACGGAATAAATACATTTAACTGAATAAATACAGTTAACTGTAAGAGCACTGAGTTAACTGAACTTTTTTCAGTTAACTGTAACTTGCAACTAAATTCAGTTAATAGAATAAATTTAGTTAACTAAAGCTTGCAAATTAACTCAACAAAAGCAGTAACAAACTGATGATTTAGCATGGCTAATGTACAAACTAAGTACTAATGCTGCCCCCTAAGCACAAACCCTAAACTACTTACCTCAAACACTGGCCTACATTGGCCAGACAAAGTTTACATTTTTTACAGTGCAAATGCTGCCCCCTAAGCACAAACCCTAGGCCAAATTGGCACGTGTATTTGCAAAATAGTATGTACGTACTAGCCATAAACCTAAAGTCTGGCCGAAAAAGATTCTAAACAAGAACCCTAGGTTCTTGCCTAAATCCCCAACTTCACCCAAAACCCTAGGCTACAATCGACTACCCAATAACCAGTATGACGTCGCGGGAAGCACTACAACCACAAACTACCAACCAATGGGGCTGAAACAAGCTCAAAACTGGGCGATCCAACGGGGAGGAGAACACCGGCCGAGAGGGTTGACATCGAGCGAGCACAGAGAGGAGGAACAGAACAGAGAGGACTAACCATAATCCGGAGGGTTGACAGCGAACGGCCGAACTTGGTGCGTGGTAGGCGGTGGCACACCGCCGGTGAAGTCCGGCGATGAGGACATGGCTCACGCAAGCGCAGCCAGCACGGCCTGTCAGCCGGTCATGAACAGGGGGGAGAGAGCGACGAATGATTGTGCCAGGGGAGGGAGACCCAATAAATTTAGGTGAAAAGTGCGGTGTAGTGCGGGTTAATAATTGCTAAGTACAGGGGGCTAAATGCAAAGTGTGTTGGGCTGACCGGCTGTGCTGACTAGGCGCCACTTGTCGTGCTACGATTGGCTAGGACTAGATTTGCACATTGGGTGCAAGTTGTGGGACTCAATAGTTGGCTTTTGCAAGTTTGGGAGCAAATCGTCACATTCAGGACAAGTTGTGGGACTCTTGGTGCTATTACCTCTTTCAGTTTTGTCATGTCGGTCCTTACGTGACTTGTACTTTAATCTTTATGATATGAATGAGACACGTATTACCATGCAAAATATATGCTGCCGTTTTGCTTTAATATAAGACCCTATTACATCAAACATACTCACACATGATATAATAACGTCTTATGTTATGCGAGAGCGGCAGTACAAAATTGATATTGACAGATACGGGCTGAAAAGCCTTCTCCAGTGATATCAATTCTGTGACAAAGGCCATTTCGAAAGAACAAAACATTATGACAAATAAAATCCACTATAGTTGAACTAGGTTCCCTATGTAACTTTCCTTACCCACTAACCACCCCTTCCCCTAATTTCAAGATGGGCTTGCGTCCTCGCTAATCTTCACTTAAAATATGCAACATCCCTGTTTAAGGGCATCTCCAACGGCAACCTATAAATTTTCTCCCGCATCCGTCCACGGACAGGGGGGACCAGTCCGTGGACATGGATGCGGGAGGACGTCATCCAACGCTAGCCGCACACATTGCAAAATCTTTTTGAACAATCCGGATGAAATTCGTGCAAACGTAGCCGGATTTCATCTGAACATGACGGATTTCATACAAACACAACGAATTTTCATTACATTTCGAACATCTAGAACCAAAGAAAAACTAACCCGGCCCTAAACCTATCCTACTATGGCGGCGCCCGACGTCCAAGCCCGTGTCTTCCTCCATCCGCCATCTCCATGATCACCGACGATAAGACCCGTGAAGTGAAGGTGCGGTCTCTGGCGAGGAAGAGTAGAACAAGAGAGACGGACCGGCCCACATGAGACACTAGGTCGTGCCGCCTCTTGTGGCATACTCATCCTCGAAGGAGTCCACGACCTGTCTGTCCTCGGTGGACATGAGGTCTACGATGGAAATGGTGGTGTCGGCGCTGTCATCGTCCCATCGGGCCGCCTGATGGTTCGTCGACTATGCATAGGAGGCGTAGCAGGCGTTGTTCTCCTTCACGATCGCCTGGAATTGTGCCTCGGTGGCAGCCGCTTCCTGGAGAGAGGCGTCTTGAGCGCGGACGGCATCGTAGATGCCATGCTACTCCATGACGAAAATTGGGTTCTCCACGGCCATGGCCGCCACGACCTCCTAACTCGCGTGCTCACCATAGATCTGGCCCTCCGCCAGCTGGTGCTGCTCCAGGAGGATTAGGTTGTACCGCTATTCATCATGCGCCTGCTAGAATGCCGACAAAGGTGCGGCGTAGGCTACACCTCCATTATGGCGGCGTTGTAGTGCGCATACGCTTGCTCCATGGTGAAGCCGACGGGCACATGAGGCGCGGGAGTAGGAGCGGTGTCGTCGAAGCTCGTCTCAATCGTGGTCTCGTCCTCCTCGTTGTCGGAGACCTCGGGCGAGCTGGCTAGCAAGCCGGCCTCGATCCGCCTGTCACAGCGTCTCTGCGACGCGGCGGTTAGGGGCGGCCACTTCGTGCTTCATCTCCGTGGAAAGTCTCTCCCACAGAGCTTCACCACCTACAGTGCAAGGGAGGAGGATGGGAAAAGTCTTGTGTTGTGGTGTGCAGCTAGCCGGGTGTGGCCGCCTTTCAATAGCGGATTCCGGCGAGGCGAGGCATCCGATTGCATCAATGCATGGTGCCAGAGTGGGTTTCTTGGCCGGCGAGCCTGCTTAATGTTTCATGCGGACGTATGGCGGCATTGAACGAGCGTGGTAGATATCCGTCCCGTCCCATCCAGTCACGCTTCTCAGGCACTGAACAAGCACAGACACTGGAGACGCATCACGGACGGCGCCCTAGGTCGGCGTGTCGCTTCAATGGCAGAGGCAGAGAGATGTCATGTCGCCTTGAGCCGCCTTCAATGTGGAGCGGCGCGCTCTAAAGCGACATGAATGTGGGTAGCTGGCGCCATGTGGGAACACATGCGGGATCGGGAGGAGGAGTTTTGGTGGGCGACCTCCAACGGCGATGCAGCCCGACAAGGTCATTGGAAAAGAGGGGGTCGGATCGTGCTCTTGGACAGCGGTGTGCTCGATTTCAGACCCCGATCTGGTGTGCAGCGGCTTGGGAGACTTTGTTCAGGTTTTTTTAAGGAGTCTATGTTTCTGCTTTGGGACGTTGAGGCGGCGACGTTATCCTAATGTTGGAATAATGTCCTTCCCGCTCTATCCCCATTTCGTTGGTGTGCTTATTGCCAGTGGAGGTTTGTCTACAACGGGTCTTCTGGGATCCGGACGGTTTTGGTCTCCGATGGATCCACTGGTCTTCGTTATCTTTACAGGCCCTTTTCATTGTTTTTCTTCTTCCATGCAGCAATTTGCTTCGTAGATTGCGGCCTCCGGCATTTTCTGGTATACATGACTACTTTTCCAGGATATTGCTTCTACAAGCTTCCCAGTTTAAACAATTTTGCTCCACCGAAGACGAGGCTCGAAGGCGTCAACGAGCTATGTGTTGGTGTCCTAGCTATGGGGCTATCACCATGTAGACTCCCGGCTAGGTGGGCCGGGCTAAGGATCCCCCTTGCCAGTTGTTACCATCGCATCTAAACTACTACCTCAGGAAACCCTACCTGAGATCTGCTGGAATGAACTGTGTCACTATGCTCAGAGTGTGTTGCCGGAGGTGCAGGACGAGGGTGATTTCGAGACCCCCAAGGACCTAATAATTTTCTTTTTCTTCACCAATGTGTTCGTAAGGGTCTGGGATAATTAATATATGGTCTTAGGCCTTTTCACAAAAAACATATTTACATAGCTTTGGATAAGAAAGAAATGATATTTGCTTAAATGTGGTAGACAAACAAGCTGAAACTAAATCGAGCCTTCTCACCCATACATACAGATGAGACTAAGATGGTGTGAGACATAACTCCATTGAGGAAAGATCTATTGGATGAGGCTATCCGCGACCTACTCTCTCTAAAGAAAGCTACCCACAACCCATTTGAGGAAAATACCACATGAATTCGAGAAGTTAGCAAAATCAATGAAGCTATGAGGAAGAAATTGAACACATCATGATGAACCTACTCCTCGATGATCCTCCTTTACATGAGTAGAAGGAGGCCATCATTAGTGCCACAACCTTCGGCTTCTTCTTTTTTGGTCACTTTGTCCTCATCGTCCGCATGGTATTCATGATTCTCCCCTGCGAAGCACCGGAGCTACCACACCATGTCAAACCAATCCTATCGTCGTCGTCTCCACCAAAACCTAACCTAGGTGTGCCATGTGAGTATAACTAGTGGCTCGTGCCTCACTGAGGGTGAGACCTTGTGCCACTTAACCCACTTGCGGGTGGGTGCCGAAATTTTTATTATTGATAATTAATATTCCAGTAATTCTGGAACTAATAAACACTAATGAGAAATTTGAAAAATAGGAAGGACGCTAGGAATAACAACGTCCAAGGCTGGACGCTCTTATAAATAGTGACCAGGCCCTATCTGGCTATCTCCGGCCTTCGACTTGTAGCCTCAGCAACTTCCGCAGGAACAAAGCTAGACTCCGCCACCTCTAGCCCGCCGAAAATGGCACTCCAGCAACGCACCACCCTCTTTTCGCTCGTTCTTATCCCTCTTTATCAATTCCCATCACCGTGCCTCGCTCGCGATGGTGATCTGCTGAACCCCCATTGCCGTCAGGGCGCAGCTGTCCAACTCCGACAGTCATATCCGTCTCAGCAAGGAACGCTCCGACCTCTTCCCTATTACGCTCGGAGCCATCTCTAGCAACGTAACATGTAATCGTGAGCCCTCTCTCCACCCTTCTCGCTCTCCTACACTAGCCATGCGTTGTTAGATAATAAAAAGAATAAACAAGACATAAGAGACACGGAATTTTATGTGGAAACTCTTGTGGGAGAAAACCACAGACGCACGAAGGCGCAATCACTATGATGGAGGAGTATTAAAAGCACAAGACAATATGTCGTCTTTATGTGTGACTACATGGGGTATATATGAGGGACAACACATAAGAGTCCTTGGAGGACAAATAAACGAGTTGTACTCGTGCGCGTCGGTACCAACGCAGACGCCCACACTGTTTGTACTACGTCTAGTCCAATACGATAGAATTTGGATCATAATTTAACATGTGTAACCGTGTGAGTCGATGTGTTGTGAATTTGTGTGTGAATATCTTTGCATGTTGGCATGAACTCGAGTTGTTTTCTACCGAAAAAGGCTCACGCCCCAATTTATAGATAACGCAACGATCATACAGCTCGACACCACACCACATACACCCGAGATAGGATACAACAATGCAAAATAGCAACGACACCACCACAACCCACTCCAAGCTTGCAACAAGAATACAAAGAGAGTCCCGCGAGAAGCGGTCGGAGTGCTCCACCGTGACAGAGGTGTCACAAAGAGATGACATTGCACCCGGCGAATCATGGACTCCAAGACGGCGCCTTCAGGAAGGGTACGACACCAAAGCACCGCCACTGCCGATTCAAAAAAATGATGGTTTTCACCTGGAGCAACCCAAAGGAGGAGAGTAGGCGCAACGCCGCCTTCATGAAGGTAACGACGTCTACGGCTGCCGTCGTCGTTGGCCTAGTGCAAGCCAAACAAGGATTACCCTCTCGCACACACTCTCCGCCTTCGAGACCACCATTGGTCGCTGAACACCGGACACCATGGCGCCGCGCGGCGGCCGTGGCTCTCCCATGCTAGGGGTTTTGGTGGCTTGACGGCGACGGGGAGGAGGAGATGGAAACAGGATTCTTGGAATTTATTAGGCCTTCTTTTTGTGAGACAATGGAATTTATGATCCTGGAAAAGGAAACGACGGTGCCCGTCCGATCCAATGATTATTGTCCACGGGTACAAAATATACGCGGGGCCCCGTGGCCAGAGAGCCCAACAGCGAACCACGCCATACGCAGCGAAGAAAGATGGCAAATACTCCGAAATCACTAATTAAGGAATACTCTTTGCGAAGATCACTCCAACTTTTTAAAGTTGCGATGCGTCACTTGTCGCAACCTGGCAGTTTTCCGTTTTTTCGTAGATCCGTTTATTCAAAATGTTTTATCTCTTAAATCGTGCGTCCAAATCTCGAACCGCTTTCGCCATTGGATTCCTCGCGTCGAGATCTTCAAAAACTAGATCTCATGTTGATAGGTTTTGGCGAATTTTTTTTTTCACGAAAAAACCGGACGAAAAAAATCAAGGAAAAAACCTAACCGGAAACACGGGTTTTTTTCCCTTTTCGAAAGAGGCACGCCCGTGCCTCTGACGAAAGCACAACGTGACGCTGTCGGAAGCAAAACCGTATCTCTCGAGAAAGAAAAAGAAAACAGAAAACACGTTTTTTCCTTTTCCGAAAGAGGCACGCCCGTGCCTCTCGCGAAAGCACAACTGTGCCTCTCGCGGAAGCAAAACCGTGCCTCTCGCGAAAAAAAAAACACATTTTTTCCCTTTCCGAAAGAGGCACGCCCGTGCCTCTCGCGAAAGCACAACCGTGCCTCTGGCGGAAGCAAAACCGTGCCTCTCGCGAAAGGAAAAAAAAACAGAAAACGTGTTTTTTTTTCGAAAGAGGCACGTCCGTGCCTCTCGCGAAAAAATTTTACTTTTTTGCGCAAAAAAATTATTTTTTTCGAAAATAAAATTTGGTCGAAAAGCTAGGGAAGACCGGTAGAAAACCAAAACGTTAAAAAAACAAAAAAAAACTTTTAAAAAGCCGAAAACGCGTGCGTAAAAAAAATTCGTAGGGAGCACCCAAAGCGTGACACATGGCGAATGGTTGTGAACGCGCCAAGTGGCGCTGATCGTTGCGAGGCTCCCGAAGGAGCGCTCGTTAATTAGTTGCTCCCCAAATACTCACTCCGTTCTGAATTACTTGTCACAGAAATGGATGTATCTAGACATTTTTTAGTTCTAGATACATCCATTTCTACGACAAGTAATTCCGAACGGAGGGAGTACTATTTAGCGCTCGACGCGCTGGTGCGTTTGTTAACGCTACGCGGCACTCAGGCGCCTTCTGTATTGGGCCGATCCAGATAAGCTTCCGCCGTTTCGGTTTTAGGAAGCTACTAGATGCTTCCTGTTCATCATCTCCAAAAAAAAAGATGCTTCCTGTTTTTTAGGTTTTCTGCTACGAATTTTTTACCAATATTTCTGGTTTTAATTTTTATTAATTCATAAATTTTGTTTCTGTTTTTTTCCTTTAAAAATATTTTTCATTTTCATTCTCGTTTTTCATTTTTCATTTTATCCCTTTTTCTATTTTAATTTATTTTTATGAATATTGTTTTCAAATCTATGGACCTTTTCAAAATTTTAATTTTTTTAAAGTTTATGAAACTTTTTCAAATTAGAGAAATCCGATAATTTTTGAAATACGCAAAATTTTCTGAATCAACAAACTTTAAAACATTCATGAACCTTTTTAAAATTAATGAACGTTTTTTAAACTAATGAAAGTTTTTAAATTTGTGAACTTTTTCCGAATTCATAAATTTAGAAAAAATGTGTTAGCATTATTTAATTCGTGAAGTTTCCAAATTTACCACTTTTCAAATTCATGAAATTTTTCCAAATGGATCAACCTTTTCAAATTTATGATCATTTTTTTTAATTTCTGAACTTTTTCCAAATGCGTGAACATTTATTCAAATCCAAAAAACTTTTATCAATTGATGAACCTTTTTCTTCAGATTCATGAACCTTTTCTCAAATTGGTGACCATTTTCCAATTGTATGGACTTTTTTCAAACTCGTAAAACATTTTTTTAATTATTGTGTTTTTTTATTTCATGAACCTTTTTTGAATACCACCCATAAACGCTCCAAGTTAATGGTCATCGTTGTGATAACAACCCACTACCTCTTGTTTCCGCCATGCAATTATACCACATAAGCAAGTCATGCATGCAGGTCGTAATTTTTTTTTTCCATTACTCTATGCATGTAGTGGTACCGCATCGTCAATTCATGCATGTTGGTCCTACCAATATAATTCACCCTTCACAATTTTGTTAGAAATGATATTCTTGTAACTATATATGTATTCTGTTTTTATATACTCCACCTATTTTTGTTATTTATTATAAGCTTACATTTGCTTTTCATTAGTTTTAAAAAACATTAGTAAGTTTTTGTGCATTTCATTTAACATGGTTCCTGCTGCAACAAACATGGCATCATCTAGTTACTCAAATGGCCCTCATTCAAAAGAGTATGTTGTGGCGGCTTTTCCTCTACTCCACTCAAACCACCTAACGCCATGCCCGCAAATTGAATGGGAGCTCGCGACTCCGATTGCCCGTTCAGCCAAGAGAGCTAGTGATCCACCAATGTTTAAACTAACATTTAAATGCTAACTTTCTTTTCTCAAAATGAAGACAAAAGATTCATCGCATCAATTATTTACGGAGTTGGACAAGACTTTCCAAGATTTTTTTTTTTGAAAATTTACTACTCACATTTTGAATGGTTACGACTGATACGTTATTGTTGAGTATCATGACTATTTAGAAAACATAGGATATATTAGGATTTGTTCTAACTTGTCTTCTATTCCAAGATGGTCATGTGCTCCTATATATATATGCCCAAGAAACTCAAGCAATACATAATCAATTCCATCAAATCCTATCCCCGATCCAAACCCTAGCCGCCGCTGCTTCCGCACCGCGCCGCCCCTCGGGGGCGGTCGATCTCCATGATTGCCACTGGGGGGCATGCCACTGCACATATGTTTCGCCCATCGATCGTATTGAAATGAGCTCTCTCATTGAAATGAGGTGTTCAACCATTTTTCAAGGAGCTTTCTCATTGGAATGAGGTGTTCAAAATCCTTTGTTCTTTATTTTGATTGGTCAATGGTTTTATAAAATTAATCGGCGGCAACCAGCTTACAAAAAAATACCAGTCTTGCACTCTCATCAACTGACAAGAAATAAGTGCAAATATGCAACACTGTAGCACCAATATGATTTTGGGAGTACCTATTTTTTTATTTAGTCAATAACACTAGTAGAAAACAGGGCTTTGGTCCAGGCCGGGTTAGCCAATTAGTCCCGGATCAGTCATGAACCGGGACTAATGTGAGCATTGGTCCCGGTTCATGCGGCAAAGGCATTAGTCCCGGTTCAAATGGGACCTTTAGTCCCGGTTGGTGCCACGAACCGGTACTAATGGAGTTTGAGGCATTAGTATCGGTTCGTGGCACGAACCGGTACTAAAGGTCCCATTTTCAAACTGTACCCCCCCACCCCCATGTGGATCGCCTTTTCAATTTTGTAAAAAGCAAAAGAAAATGATAAAAACTTCAAAAATTAAAATCCTTCGAGATGTAGTTATGTTACTACATCTACTAGTTAGGAAAATTTAAAAACTTAAATTTGGACATGTTTTGCAAAAAGTGCAGGGAAAATGTAAAACAGCTATAACTTCTGCATACTATGTCAGAAAAAAAACGTATAATATATCAAAATGTTCAGCACGAAAATCCGCATCCGATTTTGACGGCCTACGGCGTGTTTGCAAATTTTAAAAGGAAAAAAAGTTATGCGCAAATTTCAGTTTTTTTTGTTAAATCTGGTCAAACTATGGTCAAACTACTTATTCAAGAAGTATTAGTGTTACTAAATAATTATTCAAGAATATTAGTGTTACTAAATAATTATTTCAGTTTTTTTGAAATTTGGTCAAATCTGGTCAAACCGTGGTCAAATTGTGGTCAAACAATGGTCAAACTACTTATTCAAGAAATATTAGTGTTACTAAATAATTATTTTAGTGTTTTTGAATTTTGGTCAAATCTGGTCAAACTGTGGTCAAACTACTTATTCAAGAAATATTAGTGTTACTAAATAATTATTGTTTTTTAGAACAATAATTTCAAACTCAAACAGTGAAATGTGTGACTTCATGCTCAAGCTAAATTCCTGAGGGTTAATAGGATTGACATCTTACTATTGTCAGGAAAACAACAAGTGCAGACTTGAAAACGAGGGAGAATAAAACCCGGAAGTTAAGCGTGCCCAGGCTAGAGTAGTGAGATGAGTGACCATCCGGGAAGTTAGATGATTTGGAATGATGAGGGGTGATTAGAGATTAGAGGTTAAATTGAGCAGTGATGAGGGTGATTAGAGATTAGAGGTTAAAAAAATTCAAAAATTTGAAAAAAAATAAAAAAATCGAATTTTTTTAAAAAGAAAAGTTTAAAAAAAATCATAAAATTTCCTTTAGTACCGGTTGGTGTTACGGGACTAAAGGGGGAGGCTTTAGTAACGACCTTTAGTCCCGGTTCCAGAACCGGGACTAAAGGCCCTTATGAACGGACTGAGATCCAGTGCCTCGCCTCAAGCAAGGCACGCATTATCTTGAGGCTTCAAATCCACCCTCCATCTGCATCTGACGGTCAGAATCAGTCAACACGGAGACAACCTGGTCGTCGACTCATCCTCGTCCTCCTCACGCGCGAGGCAAAATCAGCTCCGCCTTCGCGGGCGGGAACTCGGCTCCGACGCAGAGCTCTACCGCTGTCGGCATCGTGGGGAAGGGGGCCATGGGAGCTTCGGTGGCGGCCACCGGATAAATGATGCCGGCAATCCCCTCCACCCCCATGCCTTCACCTCCCCGCCCCGCGCCGCTCTGACGAGGTCCTGGTCCCCACTGCGACGGTGCCCCACCTCAGCTCCGACAACCACCTCAACGGGAAAGGGAGGGAGCTCCTCAGCGCGTTGCGGGAAAGGGGGATGAGGCTGTTGGAAATATGCCCTAGAGGAAATAATAAATTAGTTATTATTATTATATTTCCTTGTTCATGATAATCGTTTATTATCCATGCTATAATTGTATTGATAGGAAACTCAGATACATGTGTGGGTACATAGACAACACCATGTCCCTAGTAAGCCTCTAGTTGACTAGCTCGTTGATCAATAGATGGTTACGGTTTCCTGACCATGGACATTGGATGTCGTTGATAACGGGATCACATCATTAGGAGAATGATGTGATGGACAAGACCCAATCCTAAGCCTAGCACAAAGATCGTGTAGTTCGTATGCTAAAGCTTTTCTAATGTCAAGTATCATTTCCTTAGACCATGAGATTGTGCAACTCCCTGATACCGTAGGAATGCTTTGGGTGTACCAAACGTCACAACATAACTGGGTGGCTATAAAGGTGCACTACGGGTATCTCCAAAAGTGTCTGTTGGGTTGGCACGAATCGAGACTGGGATTTGTCACTTTGGTTGACGGAGAGGTATCTCTGGGCCCACTCGGTAGGACATCATCATAATGTGCACAAGGTGACCAAGGGGTTGATCACAGGATGATGTGTTACGGAACGAGTAAAGAGACTTGCCGGTAACGAGATTGAACAAGGTATCGGCATACCGACGATCGAATCTCGGGCAAGTACAATGCCGCTAGACAAAGGGAATTGTATATGGGATTGATTGAGTCCTCGGCATCGTGGTTCATCCGATGAGATCATCGTGGAACATGTGGGAGCCAACATGGGTATCCATATCCCGCTGTTGGTTATTGACCGGAGAACATCTCGGTCATGTCTGCATGGTTCCCGAACCCGTAGGGTCTACACACTTAAGGTTCGATGACGCTAGGGTTATAGGGAATAGATATACGTGGTTACCGAATGTTGTTCGGAGTCCCAGATGAGATCCCGAACGTCACGAGGAGTTCTGGAATGGTCCGAAGGTAAAGATTTGTATATGGGAAGTCCTGTTTTGGTCACCGGAAAAATTTCGGGTGTTATCGGTAATGTACCGGGACCACCGGGAGGGTCCCGGGGGTCCCCCAAGTGTGGCCACCGGCCCCAGAGGGCTGCATGGGCCCAGTGTGGGAGGGGACCAGCCCCAGGTGGGCTGGTGCCCCCCCCCCACCAAGGCCCAAGGCGCCTAGGGTTTGGGGGAAACCCTAAAAGGGGGGCGCCCCCTTGCCTTGGGGGGCAAGGCAACCCCCCTGGCCGCCGCCCCCTCCTCAGATTGGATCGAAGGGGGCTGGCCCCCCTCTCCCTTGCCCCTATATATATGTGGGGGGTGGGAGGGCAGCCGCACCCAAGTTCTGGCGCAGCCCTCCCCCTCTCCCAAGTCCTTCTCCTCTCCCGCGATGCTTGGCGAAGCCCTGCTAGAGTGCCACGCTCCTCCACCACCACCAAATTGTCGTGCTGCTGCTGGACGGAGTCTTCCCCAACCTCTCCCTCTCTCCTTGCTGGATCAAGGCATGGAAGACGTCACCGGGCTGTACGTGTGTTGAACGTGGAGGTGCCGTCCGTTCGGCACTAGGATCTCCGGTGATATGGATCACGATGAGTACGACTCCTTCAACCCCGTTCTCTTGAACGCTTCCGCTTAGCGATCTACAAGGGTATGTAGGTGCACTCCCCTCTCTCTTGTTGCTAGTTTCTCCATAGATAGATCTTCGTGACTCGTAGGAAAATTTTGAATTTCTGCTACGTTCCCCAACAGTGGCATCATGAGCTAGGTCTATTGCGTAGATTCTATGCACGAGTAGAACACAAAGTAGTTGCGGGCGTTGATTTTGTTCAATATGCTTACCGTTACTAGTCCAATCTTGATTTGGCGGCATTGTGGGATGAAGCGGTCCGGACCGACCTTACACGTACACTTACGTGAGACAGGTTCCACCGACTGACATGCACTTGTTGCATAAGGTGGCTAGCGGGTACCAGTCTCTCCCACTTTATTCGGATCTGATTCGATGAAAAGGGTCCTTATGAAGGGTAAATAGCAATTGACATGTCACATTGTGGTTTTTGCATAGGTAAGAAACGTTCTTGCTAGAAACCCATAGCAGCCACGTAAAACATGCAAACAACAATTAGAGGACGTCTAACTTGTTTTTGCAGGGTATGCTATGTGATGTGATATGGCCAAAAACAATGTGATGAATGATATGTGATGTATGAGATTGATCATGTTCTTGTAATAGGAATCACGACTTGCATGTCGATGAGTATGACAACCGGCAGGAGCCACAGGAGTTGTCTTAATTTATTATATGACCTGCGTGTCATTGAACAACGCCATGTAATTACTTTACTTTATTGCTAACCGGTAGCCATAGTAGTAGAAATAATAGTTGGCGAGACAACTTCATGAAGACACAATGATGGAGATCATGATGATGGAGATCATGGTGTCATGCCGGTGACGATGATGATCGTGGAGCCCCGAAGATGGAGATTAAAAGGAGCAAAATGATATTGGCCATATCATGTCACTTTTTGATTGCATGTGATGTTTATCATGTTTATGCATCTTATTTGCTTAGAACGACGGTAGTAAATAAGATGATCCCTCATTAAAATTTCAAGAAAGTGTTCCCCCTAACTGTGCACCGTTGCGAAAGTTCGTCGTTTCGAAGCACCACGTGATGATCGGGTGTGATAGATTCTAACATTCACATACAACGGGTGTAAGACAGATTTACACACGCGAAACACTTAGGTTGACTTGACAAGCCTAGCATGTACAGACATGGCCTCGGAACACAAGAGACCGAAAGGTCGAGCATGAGTCGTATAGTAGATACGATCAACATGAAGATGTTCACCGATGATGACTAGTCCGTCTCCCGTGATGATCGGACACGGCCTAGTTGACTCGGATCATGTAATCACTTAGATGACTAGAGGGATGTCTATCTGAGTGGGAGTTCATAAGATGAACTTAATTATCCTGAACATAGTCAAAAGGTTTTTGCAAATTATGTCGTAGCTCGCGCTTTAGTTCTACTGTTTAGATATGTTCCTAGAGAAAATTTAGTTGAAAGTTGATAGTAGCAATTATGCGGACTGGGTCCATAAACTGAGGATTGTCCTCGTTGCTTCATAGAAGGCTTATGTCCTTAATGCACCGCTCGGTGTGCTGAACCTCGAACGTCATCTGTGGATCTTGCAAACATTTGACATACACATTTTGATAACTACGTGATAGTTCAGTTAAACGGTTTAGAGTTGAGGAACCAAAGACGATTTCGAAAAGTCGCGGAACATATGAGATGTTTCGAGGGATGAAATTGGGATTTCAGGCTCGTGCCCACGTCAAGAGGTATAAGACCTCCGACGATTTTCTTAGCCTGCAAACTAAGGGAGAAAACTCAATCGTTGAGCTTGTGCTCAGATGGTCTGAGTACAACAATCACTTGAATCGAGTGGGAGTTGATCTTCCAGATAAGATAGTGATGTTTCTCCAAAGTCATTGCCACCAAGCTGCTAGAGCTTCATGATGAACTATAACATGTTAGGGATAGATATGATGATCCTTGAGATATTCGCGATGTTTGACACCGCGAAAGTAGAAATCAAGAAGGAGCATCAATTTTTGATGGTTAGTGAAACCACTAGTTTCAAGAAGGGCAAGGGCAAGAAGGGATACTTCATGAAACGGCAAATCAGCTGCTGCTCTAGTGAAGAAACCCAAGGTTGAACCCAAACCCAAGACTAAGTGGTCCTGTAATAAGGGGAACATCCACTGGAGCAGAATTACCCTAGATACTTGGTAGATGAGAAGGCTGGCAAGGTCAATAGAAGTATATTGGATATACATTATGTTAATGTGTACTTTACTAGTCCTCCTAGTAGCACCAGGGTATTAGATACCGGTTTGGTTGCTAAGTGTTAGTAACTCGAAATAAAAGCTATGGAGTAAACGGAGACTAGCTAAAAGTGAGCTCACGATATGTGTTGGAAATGTTTCCAAGGTTGATGTGATCAAGCATCGCACGCTCCCTCTACCATCGAGATTGGTGTTAAACCTAAATAATTGTTATTTGGCATTTGCGATGAGCATAGACATGATTGGATTATGTCTATCGCAATACGGTTATTCATTTAAGGAGAATAATGGTTACTCTGTTTATTTGAATAATACCTTCAATGGTCTTGCACCTAAAATGAATGGTTCATTGAATCTCGATCTTAGTGATACACATTTTCATGCCAAAAGATATAAGATAGTAATGATAGGACCACTTACTTGTGGCACTGCCATGTAAGTCATATTGGTATAAAAAACGCATGAAGAAGCTCCATGTTGATGGATCTTTGGACTCACTCGTTTTTGAAAAGTTTGAGACATGCGAGCCATGTCTATTGGTGTATACGCATGAAAAAACTCCATGCAGATGGATCGTTTGGACTCACTTGATTTTGAATCGCTTGAGAAATGCAAATCATACCACATGGGCAAGATGACTGAAAAGCCTAGTTTTCAGTAAAATGGAACAAGATAGCAACTTGTTGGAAGTAACACATTTTGATGTGTGCAGTCCAATGTGTGCTGAGGCATGCAGTGAATATCGTTATGTTCTTACTTCACGGATGATTTAAGTAGATACTGAGTATATTTACTTGATGAAACACAAGTCTGAATTATTGAATGGTTCAAGTAATTTCTGAGTGAAGTTGAAGATCATCGTGATAAGAGGATAAAATGTCTATGATATGATCATAGAGATGAGTATCTGAGTTACGAGCTTTGGCACGCAATTAAGACATTGTGGAAATTGTTTCACAATTAATACCGCCTGGAACACCATAATGTGATGGTGTGTTCGAACATCATATTTGCACCCTATTGGATATAGTGCGTACCATGATGTATCTTATCGAATTACCACTATTGTTCATGGGTTAGGCATTAGAGACAACCGCACTCACTTTCATAGGGCACCATGTAATTCTGTTGAGACGACACCGTTTGAACTATGGTTTGGAGAAACCTAAGTTGTCGTTTCTTAAAAGTTTGGGGCTGCGACGCTTATGTGAAAAAGTTTCAGGTTGATGAGCTCGAACCCAAAGCGGATAAAAATGCATCTTTATAGGACACCCAAAAAAGTTGGGTATACCTCCTATCTCAGATCCGGAAGCAAAAGTAATTGTTTCTAGAAATAGGTCCTTTCTCGAGGAAAAGTTTCTCTCGAAAGAATTGAGTGGGAGGATGGTGGAGACTTGATGAGGTTATTGAACCATCACTTCAACTAGTGTGTAGCAGGGCACAGGAAGTTGTTCATGTGGCACGTACACCAATTGAAGTGGAAGCTGGTGATAGTGATCATGATGCTTCGGATCAAGTCACTACCAGACCTCGTAGGTCGACAAGGATGCGTACTACTTCAGAGTGGTACGCAATCATGTCTTAGAGGTCATGTTGCTAGACAACAATGAAACTACGAGCTATGGAGAAGCGATGGTGGGCCCGGATTCCGACGAATGGCTCGAGGCCATAAAATCCGAGAGAGGATCCATGACTTTGGAAGAAATACTTGATGGTCGTAAGGGCATTGGGTACAGATGGATTTTAGAAGAAGACGGACAATGATGGTAAAGTGTCACCATTAAGAAAGCTCGACTTGTCGTTAAGATGTTTTCCGACAAGTTCAAGGAGTTGACTACGGTGAGACTTTCTCACTCGTAGCGATGCTAAGAGTCTGTTGGAATTATATTAGCAATTACTGCATGATTTATGAAATCTTGCAGATAGGATGTCAAAACATTGTTTCCTCGACGATATCCTTGAGGAAAGGTTGTATGTGATACAACCAGAAGGTTTTGTCAATCCTGAAAGATGCTAACAAGTGTGCAGAGCTCCAGTAATCCTTGTAAGGACTGGAGTAGGCATCTCGGAGTTGGAATATACGCTTTGATGAGATGATCAAAGATTTTGGGTTTATGCAAAGTTTATGAGAAACTTGTATTTCCAAAGAAGTGAGTGGAAGCACTACAGAATTTCTGATGAGTATATGTTGTTGACATATTGTTGATCAGAAATGATGTAGAATTTCTAGAAAGCATATAGTGTTGTTTGAAAGGTGTTTTTCAATAGAAAACCTGGATTAAGCTGCTTGAACATTGAGTATCAAGATCTATGAGGATAGATCAAAGACCGCTAAATGGTACTTTCAAATGAGCACATACCTTGACATTATCTTGAAGGTGTTCAAGATGGATCAGTCAAGAAGGAGTTCTTGCCTGAGTTGTAAGGTATGAAGTTAAGATTTAAAGCTCGACCACGGCAGAAGAGAGAGAGAAAGGATGAAGGTCGTCCCCTATGCTTCAGACATAGGCTCTATAGTATGCTATGTTGTGTACCGCACCGGAAGTGTGCCTTGCCATGAGTTAGTCAAGGGGTACAAGAATGATCTAGGAATGGGGATCATTGGACAGCGGTCAAAATTGTCCTTGGAGTAAATAAAGGACATGTTTCTCGATTATGGAGGTGATAAAGAGTTCGACGTAAAGGGTTACGTCGATGCAAGCTTTAACACCTATCCGAATGACTCTGAGTAGCAAACCGGATACGTATAGTGGAGCAACCATTTGGAATAGCTCCAAGTGGAGCATGGAAGAAGCATTTACACTATGACATAGAGAATTGCAAAGTACATACGGATCTGAATGTTGCAGACCCGTCGACTAAAACCTCTCTCACAAGCAAAACATGATCAAACCCCAAAACTCATTGAGTCTTAATCACATGGTGATGTGAACTAGTTTAGTGACACTAGTGAACTCTTTGGATGTTGATCACATGGCGATGTGACCTATCAGTGTTAATCACATGGCAATGTGAACTAGATTATTGACTCTAGTGCAAGTGGGAGACTGTTGGAAATATGCCCTAGAGGCAATAATAAATTAGTTATTATTATTATATTTCCTTGTTCATGATAATTGTTTATTATCCATGCTATAATTGTATTGATAGGAAACTCAGATACATGTGTGAGTACATAGACAACACCATGTCCCTAGTAAGCCTCTAGTTGACTAGCTCGTTGATCAATAGATGGTTACGGTTTCCTGACCATGGACATTGGATGTCGTTGATAGCGGGATCACATCATTAGGAGAATGATGTGATGGACAAGACCCAATCCTAAGCCTAACACAAAGATCGTGTAGTTCGTTTGCTAAAGCTTTTCTAATGTCAAGTATCATTTCCTTAGACCATGAGATTGTGCAACTCCCGGATACCGTAGGAATGCTTTGGGTGTACCAAACGTCACAACATAACTGGGTGGCTATAAAGGTGCACTATGGGTATCTCCGAAAGTATCTGTTGGGTTGGCACGAATCGAGACTGGGATTTGTCACTCCGGTTGACGGAGAGGTATCTCTGGGCCCACTCGGTAGGACATCATCATAATGTGCACAAGGTGACCAAGGGGTTTATCATGGGATGATGTGTTATGGAACGAGTAAAGATACTTGCCGGTAACGAGATTGAACAAGGTATCGGCATACCGACGATCGAATCTCGGGCAAGTACAATACCGCTAGACAAAGGGAATTGTATATGGGATTGATTGAGTCCTCGACATCGTGGTTCATCCGATGAGATCATCGTGGAACATGTGGGAGCCAACATGGGTATCCAGATCCCGCTGTTGGTTATTGACCGGAGAACGTCTCGGTCATGTCTGCATGGTTCCCGAACCCGTAGGGTCTACACACTTAAGGTTCGATGACGCTAGGGTTATAGGGAATAGATATACGTGGTTACCGAATGTTGTTCAGAGTCCCAGATGAGATCCCGGATGTCACGAGGAGTTCCGGAATGGTCCGGAGGTAAAGATTTATATATGGAAAGTCCTGTTTTGGTCACCGGAAAAGTTTCGGGTGTTATCGGTAATGTACCGGGACCACCAGGAGGGTCCCGGGGGTCCACCAAGTGGGGCCACCGGCCCCAGAGGGCTGCATGGGCCAAGTGTGGGAGGGGACCAGCCTCAGGTGGGCTGGTGCGCCCCCCCCACCAAGGCCCAAGGCGCCTAGGGTTTGGGGGAAACCCTAAAAGGGGGGGCGCCCCCTTGCCTTGCGGGGCAAGGCACCCTTGGCCGCCGCCCCCTCCTCAGATTGGATCTGAGGGGGCTGGCCCCCATCTCCCTTGCCCCTATATATATGTGGGGGGTGGGAGGGCAGCCACACCCAAGTTCTGGTGCAGCCCTCCCCCTCTCCCAAGTCCTTCTCCTCTCCCGGGGTGCTTGGCGAAGCCCTGCTAGAGTGCCACGCTCCTCCACCACCACCACGCCGTCGTGCTGTTGCTGGACGGAGTCTTTCCCAGCCTCTCCCTCTCTCCTTGCTGGATCAAGGCATGGGAGACGTCACCGGGCTGTACGTGTGTTGAACGCGGAGGTGCCGTCCGTTCGGCACTAGGATCTCCGGTGATTTGGATCACGATGAGTACGACTCCTTCAACCCCGTTCTCTTGAACGCTTCCGCTTAGCGATCTACAAGGGTATGTAGATGCACTCCCCTCTCTCCCGTTGCTAGTTTCTCCATAGATGGATCTTGGTGACTCTTAGGAAAATTTTGAATTTCTGCTACGTTCCCCAACAGAGGCGCTCCGGCTGCTCCTCTAGGGGACTCGTCCTCCAGGTTGAACTCCGGCGGCGTCCACGGGAGGAATCGGCCTGCAGCAGATTCAGTGTAGCTACAAACATAGAACTGTTTGATACTATAGACAGAGAACAATATAGATACTTTGTAGGATTCAACTACAAACAGGTTCAGAGAACAAATCCATTTAACTACAGACAGAGAACAAATTCAGTGTAGCAAGCCTGCAGCAGAAAAGTGTTTGATAGAAAGACTTCAGTACTGGAAAAGGAACTGAAAAAAATAAGAGTTGAACCTGAGGCATACATTATACAATGAATTAAAAAGTAAACTCAAAATGAATTGAACAATATACAGACTTTGTAGCATTTGCAACTCAAATTCGGCACCAACAAAATCTGTTCTTACATAATTCTTCAAGTAGATAAATTAGGCCAATCTACTTGTACACTTAGGCCATGAAAGACTATAGTCAGCCCAAAATCCAAAATACTATAGTCATCTTTGTCCAAAATACTAGTCAAAATGTCCTAAATACTATCTAACAAGCTTGTACGCGTTAGAACAGATTTTCATCATAAACACCACCAAGGGGAGTCATCAAGAGCTGCGTGTAACTGACAACCATGTTGTTCTCTTGAAGCTCCACATTTTCTCTTTTATCGCCATCATCCTTCTCCACTCTCACTTGAGGCTGTCCACCATCATCCTTCTCCACTCTCACTTGAGGCTATCCACCATCATTTTTCTATTGCTGCTGCCATGAAAGTTTCAATATTTAGTTTAGCAACGAGTGGCAACAATATATCATGTATAGTTTGAAACATACCTTTGCTCCCTTTTTTCGACGAGGCAACTTTAGGTGGCTTGCGCTTCCCCTTGAGTAACTTATCAAGCCAGCCTTTCTTTCTCCTCAATTTTTTGATGCAACCTCTTTTTTCTTGAGCTTTGCGGCACTAAGAAACTCACTAGTTAGTTGCACATTTGGGTCAACATTTTCTTGGCCATCGCATGGCTTTTTCATAGCATTCATAGTTGCATCAAGTTTCTCATCTAGTTGTGGACCAACGCAATCAAGTGCATTTTCTAATATCAAACGACACTCTAGAGAGTTGGCTACTTTATGTGCCATAGTGTGAAACTTGTGAGACACACCCTTGTACCAAAGTTGGGCTTCAAACTTTGGATTATCTACCACATTCCTTCCTTGTCTATCTTGTATGCTTCCATTGCGTGCTTCTCTAGTCCATCTCTTTAATACATAATGTGTTGGTAATGTCTTTACATTCATCAAGTCAAGAACTTTGAGACCATGTCCACACAATATTCCTGTCCTATTGAACATTCCACAACTACATGAAGCGGTTTTGGTCAAAGGATCACCAATCACTATGCGCTCCTCCTCAAAATGTAAATCACCATGCAAACTCCCAATAGCAACCCCAAATTTATTATTTCCATCCAAGACTCTAGTGCATGCATCCATGGATCTCTCATATTCACCTTGAAAAGATTCCAAGATAATTGGAGTATATTCTTTGCTTGCTAGCACCAACATAGGTGTGTGCATCTTGATTCTTGGCAACTTCTTCCTTTGTTCAAATTCAGATTGCAATTCCTTTGTTCTTTTTACCTCCACCGTCCTCTCAAAATGCATCAAGAACCGAACAATATGAAAATCTGATTTCAAATGGTTTTTCAATGAATTGTTGAAGCTCTCACTAAGTTGTGTACTTCTCACTCCCAAACTGAACACATCTCTCATATAACATTCAGCCCACTTTTCTTTCAACTTGTAGATACTATCTAACCAAGTTTGCTTATGCACTTTATTTCTCATATTGTCAAATGCTTCTTGAAATTCTACTTTGTCCTCATAGCCATACATGCATTCACTAAAATCTGTGATAATATGAGACTATTCCTCTTCTTCTTCATCTTCATGTTCACCGTCCTCTCCATCTTTCTCTTTCCCTCCTTCATCTTTCTCTTCACCCTTCAATGGACATAAATGCTTAACAGCATTCTGCATTATATGAAAGGTGCACAATCCATGATATGATTCCGTGAAGACATTATCTATAGCTTTCCCCATGGCCGCATCTTGATCCGTATAAATAGTTCTAGGTTGGCTCCCATTATGTGCAGCTAGAAAAGTCTCAAAAAGCCATTTAAATGACTCAAATGTTTCATCAAATAGCAATGCCGCGCCAAAAATGGTGGTTTCTCTAAACTGATTGAGCCCAAGAAAAACACCAAATGGCCTATATTCTTTGTTTGTGCCAAAAGTTGTATCAAATGTGACAACGTCACCAAAGTGTGCATAGTCAAGAAGCATTTTTAGCATCAGCCCAAAATATGTTGGCTATATCTTCCTCACAATCCAGCTGCAAAGCATATTGGAAAGATGGGTTCTCGATCATTTTGTCATGAAAATACTTTAACATACTACCAGCCTGACCGTAAGCCAACTCTCTTTGCCGCTTGGTTCGCAAATAATTCTTTTGATCACGACAAGTGTAGCCCAGATTAAATGGTCCACCAACTTTGCGACAAGCAAACTCATGTGCAGCTTGGGGCATTATTCCTGAATCCTCGGCAGCTTCTATTTCAAAAGCTTGTAGTTCGGAAATCTTCCTTTGTGATGCCATCAAGTGACATGTTTGTGGCAATTGAAGGCAATTATTGTGTTCCAACACAATATATGTGACTTCGTAATTTCTTTGCACTCGGTCCAATGATATAATCATGCGAGCTTTGCAATTTTTCCTTGTTTCAGATCGAACACGTTTTGGCTCATGATCCATTGTTATCCCTTTCTCTTGTATACCCTCATTTGAGCAAACAAATGCGCATGAAGTCACTTGACCATCCATCTTACTTACATGCTTGTTTCTCTTCCTCACATCAAACCCAACACGGCCACCATATGCAACCCAAAACACCCAAGCTTCATCTGCATTTCTGAACCTCATACCAACTTGAGGTATTCCCTTGTCAATTTCGCCCATTGCACAACAATTGCAAATGCACAACACTCAAATCTTGTCAAATTGCACAACACATCACCCCAATCAGTAATAATTCTGTCAAATAGGAAAGTACACATCAGTGCATCACTCATTTGCATAGAACACATCACAAAATTCAGCTATTGCAAAGAAAGCTACCTGCTGGAGTCGGCCTGGAGCTTGATGGCCACTGCTACAGGACCAAATCTGCCACCATGTCAGCGGCTACCAGCAGCACAGACGGAGGGGGCACAACAGCTAGACGGAGGGGATTCTAGGAGGGGTCGGGGGGAGCAGAGGGGGTTGACGCATGGGGCGGTCGGAGCCCGTCGGAGGTGGTGAGGCGGAGGAGCCTGGAGTGGCGGCGGAGGAAGCTGCCGATGGTGTTGTCTTCGGTGGCCGCCACCGGAGCTCGGTCCACTCCTTTTCCCACAGCGGCGGCGGCGGGAGAGCCTACGAAGCTGTCCCGCGCAATTTCCCCCGCTCCCGCAAACAGAGCTCGTGAAGATGTCTCTCTGTCAGTCTATTCCCTGCGTGTGTGTGTCGTTTGGCTGTGAAATGGAGCTAGTCATTCGATTGATTTGGACGATGGATACAGGGGGGCGAGGCACGCCGTGACTTGGCGCTGGCGAGGCACTGGATCTCAGTCCCTTATGAACCGGGACAATAGGCCCTATTTGTACTAGTGTAATTTTTGAAGGAGCTCCCTCGTTCAAGTGAGGTGTTTAAATTTGTATTTGGTTCATGATTTTGACCGGTCAATGTTTTCTCAAATCAAACCGTCAAAACCCTCTCATTGCCCGACAAATAATAGATGACAACATTGAAACACCAATATAATATATGTGTTCACTACTGCAAAGAAACTTGTCCGCATATATACGCATAGGTTAATTTACAGATAACACATAATTATACAAAAAAGAGACCATCAACTATCATATTATTATAAAAAAGAAAACACACTTCATCATCTGCTTCACACACCAAGCCATTGTTTTTAATGTAATTCCAAACACAACAACCACGTAACAAAGCACGTCCAGCTAGTAAAGAGAGATAAACGGACGGAGATGCCCTGTCGGGATAATTCGTATGCCCACATGGCATTGAGATCCAGCATTGAACGGTATGGTGACTTGCCCCCCCCCCCCCTCTTCACACCGTCTGATCTAAAATCGACGGACAGATGTGCGTGAACAGCACAAGATCTACAGTGTTCGGTCTACAATGTCGCATATACAGTAACCTACAGTACCCATCTACAGTGTTTCCTGCTGCAGTGTTTGATCTGGCCCGCCCACCCTGCATCCAACGGTGAGCTACCCGCCAGTTACAGCGTGACTGTCACTGGATCCCAGTCCGCCCACATTGATAGTGTAGGGCGTTGTCGGTAGAGTAGACTGTAACACTGTTGGCTACATAATTGTTCCCTTGTAGAGTATCACTGAGAGGGTGTTTGTTTTTAGGGACTTATTGGTTTAGGGATTTAAAAAGTCCCTATAAGTCCCATCTAAACCAAACAGGAGGGACTTAGAGACTTAAAGTGGGCATTTGAGACTTATGAAATAAGACTCTCAAGCAGTGGCGGCTCCAGGAAATGAAGGCTGGGTATTCATTCAAAAAAATTGCTCTAAATGTAGTATCTGAACCAAATAACACAACACTAGCAATATATGAACAAAACAATACTAGCATGACGACAATAGCAATATTTCAATGTACCAGACCACAACGACATGAATACATAAGTACCTTTTGATTGATAAAGTGATGATATCCTTCTTACAATATAACTTTGCGGTCGCCTTTTTGGAAGAGATTGATGACATCTTCATCCTTCACTTGATTGAAAAGTTCTCTCTCAACAAATGTAACCAAACAATTGTTCAAATATTCATCACCCATTTTGCTCCTTAGCTTATTCTTCACATGGCTCATTGAAGAGAATACCCTTTCAACACTAGCAGTAGCTACTGGCAGAATCAATACCAAATTAAGAAGCTTGTAAACAATATGATATTGTTCATGCTTGTTTGTCTCCACAAGCACAACTGAAAGTTGACACAGATTTTTCAGGTTTTGAAACCTTTCATCTCTACGCACATTAGTAACTTACATGTTTAGTTGCCATGGAAGTCTTGCAAGTTCATCACTTGTAAAATCAGAAGCATAAAACTTTGTAGCAAGCCTAACCAACTTCTCTTGGTCATAAGCAGCAAATAGATGAAGTGGACAGAATGCTGCCATGCAAGAAAGTAGCTCTGTGTTTACCTCATCAAATCTGCCATTCAGCTCACTTATTTGCCTATCAATGACACCCACAAACATATCAACCTTGAAGTGGTGGTAATTGATCACACCATTACATAAACCCCTTCTAGGCCGGCCAACGGGAAAGTAAGGACCCTCCATATCAACAACTTTGATCTTATGCTTTGTACAAAAAGATGTGACATTTGTGAGAAAATCATCCCATCCAGCATCGGTCCTCAAAGCCTCCAAGTAATACTTTGTGTCACAAACAAGTTCAATAGCATGAACAATATCTTAGTCTTGCTTTTGCAAAGCTCTACACAACTCATCTGTGTATCCAAATATTTCTTGCATCAAGTGTGCCATGAAAACAAACTCAAATGATCGAAATATTGTCTCTATGGATAGAGCCGCTTGTGCCTCCGCACCATGGTACTCGTCTCCAATCTTGCGAAGGACTCGTCATAGTGCACCATACATAGAGATGACATGGTTCATAGTTTTGAAGTGAGAGACCCAACGTGTATCACATGGCCTTCCTAAACCCATTTCCGGATTCAGCCCACTCCCTGTTTCTACTTCTTCCAATTCCAATGCATCAATGAGTTCTTCAGCCTGAGATATCTGAAGCATTCTCATCTTTTTACAAGACATACCAAGAGCATTTAACAAGTGTGCAAGCTGCTGAAAGAACCAAGAACAATCACCACTCTCCTTAGCAACAACAACAAGAGTTAACTGTAGTTGATGGGCAAAACAATGAACATAGTAGGCAGAAGGGGACTCATCCATAATCAATTTTTTCGGGCCATTAACATTACCTCTCATGTTACTAGCTCCATCATATCCTTGCCCATGAACCATCGAAAAGGTCAGATTGTAGTCCATAAGCATTTTTTGAATTGTAGCTTTTCGTGTCAAAGAGGTAGTATCTTCAACATGAGCAAGACCAAGAAATCTTACAACCGCCCTTCCTTTCTTATCAACAAAACGCAAGCAAACAGCCAATTGTTCATTCTGATACACATCACTAGACTCATCTGCAAGTATTGCAAAATGACCACCATCAAGTCCTTCAATGACTAATTTAGTAGTCTCTTGTGCACAACATTTTATCACCTCTTATTGTATATCATGGTGAGTCATATTGCAGTTCCATGGAGCATTCTTGAGAACAACCCTGTCAACCTCTTCAAAATTTCCTGCTAGCCAATTTAGAAGCTCAAGAAAATTTCCTTTATTTAGTGAGTCTTCACTTTCATCATGTCCTCTAAATGCCAAGCCTTGGCGCAACAGAAATCTCACACACTTGAGTGTCCATGTCAAGCGTTGTTTATACAAAGCCTTGTATTCTGAGGTGTTTGAAGCAATAGACTCCCGAATTGAAGTTTGTGGTGTAGTGAACCTATCATACTTCTCTTGAGCTTCAGCATGAGCACTACTAACCTCACCTTCATGTTTCTTCAATCTCGACTTCATGTTTTAGTTATTAAATCCCTTATTCACAAAAGCATCTGCACCGGGACATCTTGTTTTATCCTTGAACAAATAGCAAACGAAACAGAAAGCTTTATGTTTTTCCACACTATACTCAATCCATGGAAATTCTTTAAACCAAGCACGGCAAAAGCGATGATTGTTCCCACTTTTATTTGTAAACTTGAACTCATGATTCTTTGGTTGACATGACCCCATCTCAATATATCTCCTTCTTACTCTATCTTGGTCATTGGCAGCATACACTGAGATGGGAATCTGCTTTCCAGGATCATGTTCGAGTGCCTCCAGATCTCCTTGAATCGGTTCATCATCTTCATCAACAAATTGATCATCTTCTACATGAGGCGTTGAGGTTTCTCCTCTACTCTCTGGTTCTTGCCATAACACCAATTGCAAATTGCTCTCCAAATGAACAGGAGAAGTACAAGTACTAGATGCAGCTACGGTCTGATTCGGTGTGGATAGTTCATCTATTTTCCTTGCCTTTGAAGCTTTTTCCCACATTGCAAATATGCTCTTCCAACAATTCCACTCCTCTTCATCTTCATCTACGTTTGGCTAAACAAGGGGAACATAAATTTAGATACTTGCATCTGTTAAATAGATCGACTGCCTCCATCTAATAATTTCAGCAAATCAAGAAATCCCAAATTGGGGGCGAGGCCGCGAGGACAGAGGTCGTTGCACCTTTTGTTTCTGTGCCGCGAGTTGCGGTGCGCCGCCACCACGGTTGCCCGTCCCTGCTCGGCTGCTGCTTCTCCCTCCAAGCCGAACATGAGGGGTGGACCAGTGGGGGGGGGCAGGCGCCGCCGGCGCGGGTGGCGGGGCACTGCTGCCAGGGTCGCCCATCCCTGCTCGACCGCTGCTTCCTCGGAGCCAAAGAGGAGGGGCGGGTGTGGGGCTGGGCGCCGCCAGCGCGGGGTGCGGGGCGCCGCCGCTAGTTGACATCTACCTCCGACGGGCGGCGGTGCTGCGTGCGGGAATGATGCGAGGAGGGGTCGAGACGTCAAGTGCAGCGTGGTCAAGCGGAGTGCAGGAGGCGTCGGTGCGAACTGGAGCGAACCAGAGATTTCGTGGGCTGCCTTTGCATTGGGCTAACTGCTGACATGTATATTATTTTTTTCGTCCAAATCTTGGGTATTCCCGTGCATACACAGGCATACACCTGCCACCGCCACTGCTCTCAAGGAGAGTCTTATTGGGACTTATAGTTGTAATATGGTCTTATAGTGACTTATAAGTCCCAGGAACCAAACAAGTAGGGACTTGAGACTCATCGCCTCGCGTACCGCATCGCCCCGCACGCCGCTCAGTCCCCTCCTCGTCGCCTCGCTCTTTCCCTGTGTCGCACCAATCGCCGCCGCCGGCGGCACCCTCAACCGCCGCCGCCATGGCCGATGAGGAGGACGAGATCCCCTTCTTCTCTCAATTCCCCTCGTCTCAGCAGGCACCCGAAGGCTCATCCACCGGTGGAAATCTCGGGAGGGGAATGGGTTTCTTGGATCTCAACAACAACGCCGACGTCTTCCCGGAGTTGGGCTCGTACCAGCAACTTCTCTTCGACCAGTCGGCCGGTCATGGCCTTCCTTCGGTTGGACCTGGTCGTGGGAGGCCCGTGCCCCAGGGCAGAGGAGGCGGCATCCGGTCTCTAAACATCGGAGGCCGAGGCGGCTCTAACCTGCGTCCGTTTGTCGCCCCGGCTGCAGCTGCCGTTGAGGGAGGCGTCATATGGCGTGGGAGGACCTCGTCCCATGTCACCGGACGCCGCGTAGGTCGAGGCAATGGGTCCTCAGCGGCCGGCAGTAGAGGAAAAACTGCGGGGAAGCAACGTGTGTCGTCAACTACTGCGTCTTCAGAAGATGTCGACGAGAATGAAGGCTTTGACGATGATGATGACAACAATGCTTTTGGAGAGGTATATTTTTGCTTGGTTTATTGCACTGTACAATGGTATACAATGCTGATGTTGCTATATTTTTGATTGCTATATTGCACTGCACAATGGTATATTGCACTAGTACATAGTTCTTTTTTTTGTCTCAGGGTGCAAATTCATCTTCTTTTTGTGCTAGCTACTTGTGTGTATAATGGTATACGTTGGTGTAGAATTAGAAACAGCTTGATCCTACTTTTGTTTGAATTGTGTGCTTATTATTTTTTGTTTAGAAAAACATTGCCAAGGCTGATTGGACAGACGCGCATATTACTGTATTTTGTAACATCGCCTGTGAGGAAGCTAGGGATGGGCACTGTGTGAATGGTGTTTGGACAAGTAGAGCGTACAATAACATGAAGAAAAAGTTTTATCAGCGTGCTGGCCTCCTGCATAGTACCAAGCAATTCAAAAATTGCATAACTAGACTCAAGAGCTACTACACTGTTTGGTTGTGGTTGGGGCAGCAAACTGGTTGTGGCCGAACTGGAGATGGAGCTATAACCGCATCACCTGCGTGGTGGAAAAAAGTAATTAAGGTACATACATTATTCTGCAAATTACATCTGAATTGCTCACACTTGGTTACATTATTTAGCCTTGTCCTAATTACCTAACTAATGTTGCAGGAGAGACCAGATGTCAGAAAATTCAAGGGTGGCAATCCTAAGTATTTGGATATGCTAATAGAGTTATTTCAAGGTGTGGCAGTTGATGGATCATCAGCTTATGTGCCCTTAGATGAACATGAAGAAGAAGAATATGATGTTGCCGATGATGGAAATGAGCAGAGTCCAATGAGCACCACCAGCAAGAAGAGGGGAAGCAGCGGCGGTGAACAGTCAGCTTCAAGCCCAGGAAAGAAACACAAGATCCCAATGGTGAAACTAATGACAGGGCTCATCAATACTATGAGTAGTGAGAACACTTCTGACATGATCACTGAATATGCAAACAAAAGGCAGGAAGCAAAGGACAAGGCAAAGGAGAAGAAATCAAACAACACTAAGGAATCCATTACTCATTGTCAAATGTTGGCAGTTCAATGTGGTGCAGAAGAAACAAGTGTTGAGTACTTCATGGCAACTCAACTGTTTGCAGATGAGGCAAACAGAGTCATATTTGAGAACATTTCAAGTGATGACGCTAGACTGACTTGGTTGAAGAGGTGGTGCCAGATGAAGAAGTTGTACTAGTGTAGTAGTTATCTTGATTGTCCTTCTAATAATATACCTATGTAATGGACCTGTGCTGTGTGACCTTGTTAAGTGATGAATGTGTGTTAGTGTGTTTCATTTGCATGTACTAATGTTTTCAAGTTGACGAGGTGGTGCATAATGAAGAAGTTGTACTAATGTTTGCATGTTTCAGGATGATGACAACAGTGTTGATGGAATCAGCAGTGATGATGGGAGCAGCAGTGATGATGAAGCACTGATGTTGTTCATGCACCAAAAAAGGAAGAGAAGAATGATGCAGATGGCCTGCATGATTGGTATGTACTACTTGGACTCTTACGGTAACAAAGGACCTAGAAGAGTACCAATATAGTCTAGGCATGATTGGGTTATGACAACACTAGGCAACGAAACTGCTTGTTACAACATGTTTAGAATGCACAGACCAGTGTTTGAAAAATTGCATAGTGTGCTAGTTGATTCCTATGTTTTGAAGTCCACTAAAAGAATGCCATCAGTTGAGTCTCTAGGCCTGTTTCTTTGGATAGTAGGTTCCCCTCAATCTGTAAGACAAGCAGAAAACATATTTGTTAGGTCATTGGAGACAATTGTAAGGAAGTTTGATAAGGTTTTGGAATGTATGATCAAGCTTGCAAAAGACATCATCAGGCCAGTAGATCGTCAATTCAGAACTATGCATTCCAAATTAAGATCTAGAAAGTATGCACCATTTATGGATAATTGCATTGGTGCAATAGATGGGACACACATACAAGTTGTGGTACCAGTTGCCACTGCTACCCAGCATATGAATAGACATAAGGAGAAGAGTCAGAATGTGATGTGTGTGTATGTGACTTTGATATGAGATTCACATTTGTCCTAGCTGGTTGGCCAGGATCAGTGCATGACATGAGGGTCTTCAATGATGCACGATCCAGATTTGGTGACAAGTTTCCAAAACCTTCACCTAATAAGTTTTATCTTGTGGACTCAGGGTACCCAAATAGACCGGGTTATCTTGCACCATACAAGGGTTTAACCTATCATTTCCAGGAGTACCGTGATGGCACAATGCCTAGAGGAAAAAAAGAATAGTACAATTTCACCCATTCTTCACTTAGAAATGTCATTGAGAGGTGTTTTGGAGTCTTGAAGAACAAGTGAAGGATTTTGTTTCACTTGCCTAGTTATCCACAACAGAAGCAAAGCAAAATCATTGTGGCTTGCATTGCACTGCACAATTTTATTAGACAAAGTCAACTGTCCGATATAGAATTCAACAAGTGTGATGAAGATGAAAATTATGTACCATTGTCTATGCCAACGACCACAACAAATGAGACGGACAGTGCTGCTATGAATCAATTCAGAGCTTGGGTCGCTGATGGGTTGTGGTCCTTGAAACAACAATGATATAAACAAGTGTTGTTCGCTTATGACAGGGCATGTGCTTCTGCCAGTGTCAACTACTCCCTCAGTAACTTTGATCACATGGAATAAAAAACTCTTCTACCTCGAAAAGAAAAACTTTTCTCGTTTGTGTTAAAAAAAACGTGTCTCTTTCAGTCCAGTGTATCGTCAGTCCTGCGTGCTGACCGGTGCAGTCTGTCGTCATCGCTGATTGCACACGGCAACGACCTGACCTGGTGATAATTTAGTCAAGTCCTCTGACTTCCGACTCTACTCCGTCGCCACAAAAGGAGTACGAGCCAGCACCGGAAGTGCGCCTGTGCCGTCTCCTTTCCTTTCCTTTCCACCCGCCCCCGGTCTCAGCCTCTCAGGCCATGGCAGCGTCGGCAAAGACCTTCGTGCTCTACCCCTCGCTGGGCGTCGGCCACCTCATCCCCATGGTGGAGCTGGCCAAGCACCTGCTCCGCCGCGGCCATAGCGCCGTCGTCGCCGTCGTCGACCCGCCGGACGGCGACGCCGCCTCGGCCGCCGCGGCCAACCCTTCCATCGCCTTCCGCCTCCTCGCGGTCCCTCCCAGCCCGGACCCCGCCGCGCACCCGGTCAGGCGCGCCCACGACACGCTCCGCCTCGCCAACCCCGCGCTCCGGGCCTTCCTGCGCGCGCTGCCGGCCCCCGCCGACGCGCTCCTGCTCGACATGTTCTGCGTCGACGCGCTCGACGTCGCCGCCGACCTCGCCCTCCCCGCCTACTTCTTCTTCGCCTCCGCCGCCAGCGACCTCGCCGTCTTCCTCAACTTGCCGTATCTCTACCCCGGCCTGCCGTCCTTCAGGGACATGGGCGACGCGCTCGTGCGCTGCCCCGGCTTGCCGCCGATCCGCGCGGTGGACATGCTGGTCACGGTGCAGGACAAGGAGAGCGACCTCACCAAGGTCCGGCTGTACCAGTTCAAGCGCATCGCGGAGGCGAGGGGCGTGCTGGTCAACACCTTCGACTGGCTGGAGCCCACGGCCCTGAAAGCGCTCGCCGACGGCGTCTGCGTGCCCGACCGGCCGACGCCGAGGATCTACTGTATCGGGCCATTGGTCAACAGCGGCGACGCGAGCGCAGGTGGCGAGAAGCGGCACGAGTGCCTCGCGTGGCTCGACGCGCAGCCGGAGAAGAGCGTCGTGTTCCTCTGCTTCGGCAGCAAGGGCGCCTTCTCGGCGGCGCAGCTGAAGGAGATCGCTCGCGGGCTAGAGAGCTCCGGACACCGATTCCTGTGGGCGGTGAGGAGCCCGCCGGCGGAACAGAGGGAGTTCCCCGAGCCGGATCTCGAGCGGCTGCTCCCGGCTGGCTTCTTGGAGAGGACAAGAGGCAGGGGCATGGTGGTGAAGAACTGGGTGCCGCAGGCGGAAGTGGTGCGGCACGAGGCGGTCGGCGCCTTCATGACGCACTGCGGGTGGAACTCCGCGCTGGAGGCGATCATGTCCGGGCTGCCGATGGTATGCTGGCCACTCTACGCCGAGCAGGCGCAAAACAAGGTGTTCATGGTGGAGGAGATGAAGATCGCCGTGGCGTTGGAGGGTTACGAGAAGGGGACGGTGAAGGCGGAGGAGATTGACGCCAAGCTGAGGCTGGTGATGGAGACGGAGGAAGGGAGGAAGCTCAGGGAGATGCTTGCGGCGGCGAGGAAGATGGCGTCGGACGCGATCGGCGACGGCGGGTCTTCGGAAGTGGCATTTGCCGAGTTCTTGAGAGATTTGGAGAGCAGCAGCATGGAGAACGAAGGATGCAACAATTGACAGATGAACTGTGAAAGGATGGTGGTGACAACTTACACAATTCAGATCATGCAGATTTTCTGATCAGCATAAGAGAAAAATATGACTTCGTTCATCATAGATGATTATTGTACTGTCTTTGCATTTGAATGTTTTACATGTACCCACAATTACAGCTTGAATTACTTTGGATCTTCTAGAGGCATTTGGGGCAATACGTCTTTGATTAGGACAATATTAACATCATCAATAAGAGCATATCGCGGATTACCAGCAGCTCCTATGACTCGAATACACATCAATTTTTTGTATCTATGGGCTCATTGCTCATATATTATACCGGTCAGATTGAATAATCTCGACATTACATTACCGAAGAAGCATGTGTTACTTTGTCCTTTGTCCTTGCTCTTTCTTCACCAGCATAAGAGAAAAAAGTGACCTCAGACTCCATTTCAGAGCTCTAACTCCATTTCATGAAATGTGCAATTATCCACAAAAAAAGTGTCAA
>NC_041381.1:611029047-611045373 GCF_002162155.2 Triticum dicoccoides | reverse complement strand
GCGATTCATATCGGTTGCCTCTGTAACGCATATGGAGCAACACACTTTATATTACGGCGGCTGTGCGCAAACACGAAGTCATTATAATGCGCCCTTCATATTTCCTGGACACACTTGTTGTTGGGTCATAACATATTGGTTGTTCCCCAATAATCCAAAATTTAAACCACATTTGATTCAAACCAATTTCATTCCTAATAATTTGGACGAATAATTAGTTGTAGTGAGACTTACATTGATAGAACAACTAATAATTAGTTAAACTATAAGCCAAGAGGCTAACTAGTCTAAAAGGTAGGCATGCAACTGGCCAACATAAAAAACCCTACCGGTCTAGTTGCAGTCATCATGGTGCCCGTGTGCATTTGCAGTCGGTTCACAACATTTGCAGTTGCAAAAACTCTAGTGGTGGGCATGAAAAACTGTCTAACAACCTCTCTTCCATTGGGCATTTGTCGAACATAAGAAAAAAAAGAGGGGCGATGCCTATGGCGATCGCCGCGATCCGGACGCCGGCGTCCGTCGCTCCTGGCGCTAGGCTTGTCGGGGGGGAGGTTCTGGGCTCTTGCCGACCCTGACGAAGAGGACGACGACGACGGGGACTGCTCCGGCGTCTCGTCGGAGGGGTATTCGCCGACGACATCAGATGTGATCTGTGAGGCTTTCAATCCTGGGTATTCGGAGGAGCAAGTGGCTACGATTGTGGAGGGTGTCGTGCCGATTGACGATCCAGCGCGGCAAGGTCTGCATCCGGAGGACAACGTGAGGTGGTTCGCCGGATTGTTCATCGGAGGATGGCGGCTTCCGCGATTCGGCCATGGAAAGGCCCCATACCTAAGGTACGTCTTCCGAACTTGACTATTTTCGATATGATTCGGCCGGATTCTTGGACTACGATTACTAGAAGAAAGTTTCCTCGCCGGGCACGGGTTCGATCGGCGCCGGAGGTGACCGCGGTAGCGCTGCCGACGGTCACGGCATCCCAGATCAGGGCGGCTCGCCAAGAGCGTTCGAATTCGCTATTGGGGATCGTAGCAGAAATTTAAAATTTTCTACGCATCACCAAGATCAATCTATGGAGTAATCTAGCAACGAGGGGAAGGGGAGTGCATCTACATACCGTTGTAGATCGCTAAGCGGAAGCGTTGCAAGAACGCGTATGAGGTAGTCGTACTCGTGGCGATTCAGATCGCGGTCGATTCCGATCTAAGCGCCGAACAACGGCGCCTCCGCGTTCAACACACGTGCAGCCCGATGACGTCTCCCGTGCCTTGATCCAGCAAGGAGAGAGGGAGAGGTTGGGGAAGACTCCGTCCAGCAGCAGCACGACGGTGTGGTGGTGGTGGAGGAGCGCGGTACTCCAGCAGGGCTTCGCCAAGCACTACGAGAGACGAGGAGGGAGAGAGGTAGGGTTGCGCCTTGGGAGAGAGAGACTCGTGTGTTGGGCAGCCCCAAAACCTCCACTATATATAGGGGCAAGGGGGAGGGGGAGGCGCCCTAGGGTTTCCCCTAGGGGGGCGGCGGCCAGGGCAGATGGGATCTCCCTTTTGGGTGACTTGGCCCCCAAGCCAGGAGTTGGGAACCCTAGATGGGGTGCCCCAAACCCCCTGGTCACGCGAGAATAGGTGAGGGGGGCGCACAGCCCCTTAGTGGGCTGGTTTGCCCCCTTCCCTTGGCCCATGAAGCCCCCCCAACACTTGTCGGGGCTTCCGAAATACCTTTCGGTCATGCTGGTCATCACCCGGTACCTCCAGAACACTTCCGGACTCCAAAACCCTTTGTCCAATATATCAATCTTCACCTCCGCACCATTCCGGGACTCCTCGTGACGTCCGGGATCTCATCCGGGACTCCGAACAATATTTGGTAACCGTGTACATACCTTCCCTATAACCCTAGTGTCATCGAACCTTAAGTGTGTAGACCCTACGGGCTCGGGAATCATGTAGACATGACCGAGACATCTCTCTGGTCAATAACCAACAGCGGGATCTGGATACCCATGTTGGCTCCCACATGTTCCACGATGATCTCATCGGATGAACCACGATGTCAAGGATTCAATCAATCACGTATACAATTCCCTTTGTCTACTGGTATGATACTTGCCCGAGATTCGATCGTCGGTATCCCGATACCTTGTTCAATCTCGTTACCGGCAAGTCTCTTTACTCGTTCCATAACACATCATCCCGCGATCAACTCCTTGATCACATTGTGCACATTATGATGATGTCCTACCGAGTGGGCCCAGAGATACCTCTCCGTCACACGGAGTGACAAATCCCAGTCTCGATTCGTGCCAACCCAACAGACACTTTAGGAGATACCCGTAGTGCACCTTTATAGCCACCCAGTTACGTTGTGACGTTTGGTACACCCAAAGCATTCCTACGGTATCCGAGAGTTGCACAATCTCATGGTCTAAGGAAAAGATACTTGACATTTAGAAAAGCTTTAGCATACGAACTACACGATCTTGTGCTAGGCTTAGGATTGGGTCTTGTCCATCACATCATTCTCCTAATGATGTGATCTCGTTATAAACGACATCCAATGTCCATGGTCAGGAAACCGTAACCATCTATTGATCAACGAGCTAGTCAACTAGAGGCTTACTAGGGACATGGTGTTGTCTATGTATCCACACATGTATCTGAGTATCCTATCAATACAATTCTAGCATGGATAATAAACGATTATCATGAATAAGGAAATATAATAATAATAACTAATTTATTATTGCCTCTAGGGCATATTTCCAACAGTCTCCCACTTGCACTAGAGTCAATAATCTAGTTCACATCACCATGTGATTAACACTCACAGGTCACATCGCCATGTGACTAACATCCAAAGAGTTTACTAGAGTCAACAATCTAGTTCACATCACTATGTGATTAACACTCAATGAGTTCTGGGTTTGATCATGTTATGCTTGTGAGAGAGGTTGTAGTCAACGGGTCTGCAACATTCAGATCCCTATGTATTTCGCAAAACTTTATGTCATATCGTAGATGCTGCTACCATGTTCCACTTGGAGCTATTCCAAATTGTTGCTCCATTATACGTATCCGGTATCTCTACTCAGAGCTATCTGGATAGGTGTTAAGCTTGCATCGACGTAACTCTTTACGTCAAACTCTTTATCACCTCCATAACCGAGAAACATTTCCTTATTCCTCTAAGGATAATTTTGACCGCTATCTAGTGATCCACTCCTGCATCACCTTTGTACCCTCTTGCCAGACATGTGGCAAGGCACACATCAAGTGCGGTACTCAGCATGGCATACCGTATAGAGCCTATGACAAAAGCATAGGGGATGACCTTCGTCCTTCCTCTTTCTTCTGTCGTGGTCAAGCTTTGAGTCTTACTCAACTTCACACCTTACAACTCAGGTAAGAATCCCTTCTTTGACTGATCTATTTTGAACTCCTTCAAAATCATGTCAAGGTGTGCGTTCTTTGAAAGTATCATCAGGTGTCTTGATCTATCTCTATAGATCTGGATGCCCAATATGTAAGCAGCTTTATCCAGGTCTTCCTTTGAAAATAATTCTTCAAACAACTGTTTATGCTTTCCAGAAATTCTACATTATTTCGGATCAACAATATGTCATCCACATATACTTATCAGAAATGTTGTAGCGCTCCCACTCACTTTCTTGTAAATACAAGTTTCTAGCAAACATTTTATAAACCTAAAAGATTTGATCACTCCATCAAAGCATATATTCTGACTCTGAGATGCTTGCTCTAGTCCATAGAAGGATCGCTGGAGCTAGCATAACTTTTAGCATCCTTAGGATCGACAAAACCTTTCTGATTGTATCACATACAACCTTTCCTTACGAAAACTGGTAAGGAAACTTGTTTTGACATCCATCTACCAGATTTCATAAATGCAGCTAATGCTAACATGATTTCGATGGACTTAAGCATCGCTACGGATGAGAAAATCTCATCGTAGTCAACTCCTTGAACTTGTGAAAAACTCTTCGCCACAAGTCGAGCTTCATAGACAGTGACATTACCGTCCACGTCCGTCTTCTTCTTAAAGATCCATTTATCTCAATGGCTTGCCGATCATCGGGCAAGTCCACCAAAGTCCATACTTTGTTTTGATACATGGATCCTGTCTCACATTTCTCGGCTTCTAACCATTTGTCGGAATACGGGCCCACCATCGCTTCTCCATAGTTCGTAGGTTCATTGTTGTCCAACAACATGACCTCTAAGACGGGATCACCGTACCACTCAGGAGTAGTACATATCCTTGTCGACCTACGAGGTTCGATAGCAACTTGATCCGAAGCTTCATGATCACTATCATTAGTTTCCTCTTCAACAGTCGTAGGTTCCACAGAAACATCTTCCTGTGTTGCACTACTCTCCGGTTGAAGTGAGGGTTCGACAACCTCATCAAGTTATATCTTCCTCCCACTCAATTCTTTCGAGAGAAACTCCTTCTCGAGAAAGGACCCGTTCTTAGCGACAAACACTTTGCCCTCAGATCTGAGATAGAAGGTATACCCAACTATTACCTTTGGGTATCCTATGAAGATGTATTTGTCCGCTTTGGGTTCGAGCTTTTCCGGCTGAAGCCTTAAGCATCGCAGCACCAAATATTAAGAAACGACAACTTTGGTTTCTTGCCAAACCAATGTTCATACGACATCGTCTCAACGGACTTAGATGGTGCCCTATCTAAAGTGAATGCAGCTGTCTCTAATGCATAACCTCAAAATAATAGCGGTAGATCGGTAAGAGACATCATAGATTGCACCATATCTCATAAGGTTCAATTACGACGTCCGGACACACCATTACGCTGTGGTGTTCCTGGTGGCTTCAACTGCGAAACAATTCCACAATGTCTTAAGTGATTGCCAAACTCATAACTCAGAAAATCTCCCCTTGATCATATCGCAGGAACATGATCTTCTTGTTATGATGATTCTTAACTTCACTCTGAAATTGCTTGAACTTTTTCAAACGTTTCAGACTTTTGCTTCATTAAGTAAATATACCCATATCTACTCAAATCGTCAGTGAAGATGAGAAAATAACGATATCCACCACACGCCTTAATTCTCATTGGATCACACACATCAGCATGTATGATTTCCAACAAGTCACTTGCCCGTTTCATTGTACCTGAAAACGGGATCTTAGTCATCCTGCCCATGAGGCATGGCTCGCATGTGTCAAGCGATTCAAAATCAAGTGACTCAAAACATCCATCAGCATGGAGTTTCTTCACGCATTTTATGCCAAAATGACCTAAGCGGCAATGCCACAAGAAAGTGGTACTATCATTATTAACTCTACATCTTTTGGCGTTAATATTATTATCATGTGTATTACTATGATCGAGATTCAATAAACCATTGGGTGCATGACCATAAAAGTATTATTCATGTAAACAGAATAACCACTATTCTCTAACTTAAATGAATAACCGTATTGCAATGAACATAATCTAATCATATTCATGCTCAACGTAGACACCTGATAACATTTATCTAGGTTCAACACTAATCCCGAAGGTAGAGGAAGCGTGCGATGGTGATCTTATCAACCTTGGAAACACTTCCAACACACATCGTCACCTCACCCTTAGCTAGTCTTCGTTCAGTCCGTAGCTTTTGCTTCAACTCACTAATAATAGCAACTGAACCGGTATCCAATACCCAGGTACTACTAGGAGTACTACTAAGGTACACATCAATAACACGTATATCAAATATACTTTGTTGAAGTTGCCAGCATTCTTATCTACCATGTATTTGGGGTAGTTCCGCTACCATGTGACCGTTCCCCTTACAATAGAAGCACTTAGTCTCGAGGTTTGGGTTCAACCTTGGGTTCCTTCATTAGAGCGACAACTGGTTTGCCATTCATGAAGTTTCCCTTCTAGCCCTTGCCCCTTTTGAAACAAGTGGTCTTGATAAACCATCAACACTTGATGCTCCTTCTTGATTTCTACTTTTGCAGTTTTAAGCACCGCTAATAGCTCTAGGATCATCTCCATCCTTTGCATGTCATAGTTCATCATGAAGTTCTAGTAGCTTGGTGATAGTGTCTAGAGAATTCCGTCAACCACTATCTCATCTGGAAGATTAACTCCCACTTGGTTCAAGTGATCTTAGAACCAGACATTCTGAGCACATGCTCACTAGTTGACCTATTCTCCTCCATCTTGTAGGCAAAGAACTTGTCAGAGGTCTCATACCTCTCAACACGGGCATGAGCCTGGAATCCCAATTTCAGCTCTTGGAACATCTCATATGTTCTATGGCATTCAAAACGTCATTGGAATCCCGATTCTAAGCCGTAAAGTATGGTGCACTTAACTATCAAGTAGTCATCAGGATGTATCTGTCAGATGTTCATAACATCCACAGACGACGCTGGAGGGGTTGGCACACCGAGCGGTGCATCAAAGACATAAGCCTTCTGTGTAGCAGTGAGGACACTCCTCAGGCAACGGACCTAGTCCGCATCATTGCTTACAATATCTTTCAACTTAATCTTTCTCTAGGAATGTATTGAAACATGGAGCTACAACGCGAGCTATTGATCTACAACCTTTTTTGCAAAGACAACTTAGACTATTGTTCATGATAAATAAGTTCATCTAATCAAATTATATAATGAACTCCCACTCAGATAGACATCCCTCTAGTCATCTAAGTGATACATGATCCGAGTCAACTAGGCCATGTCTGATCATCACGTGAGACAGACTAGTTATCAACGGTGAACATCTTTATGTTGATCGTATCTTCTATACGACTCATGTTCGACCTTTCGGTCTTCCGTGTTCCGAGGCCATGTCTGTACATGCTAGGCTCGTCAAGTCAACCTAAGTGTATTGCGTGTGTAAATCTGGCTTACACCCGTTGTATGCGAACGTTAGAACCTATCACACCCGATCATCACGTGGTGCTTCGAAACAACGAACCTTAGCAATGGTGCATAGTTAGGGGAAACACAATTCTTGAAATTTTAGTGAGAGATCATCTTATTTACTACCGTCGTTCTAAGCAAATAAGATGTAAAACATGATAAACATCACATGCAATCAAATAGTGACATGATATGGCCAATATCGTTTTGATCCTTTTGATCTTCATCTTCGGGACTCCATGATCATCATCGTCACCGGCATGACACCATGATCTCCATCATCGTGTCTTCATGAAGTTGTCTCGCCAAACATTACTTCTACTACTATGGCTAACGGTTAGCAATAAAGTAAAGTAATTACATAGCGTTTTAAGTGACACACAGGTCATACAATAAAATAAGGCAACTCCTATGGCTCCTGCCGGCTGTCATACTCATCGACATGCAAGTCATGATTCCTATTACAAGAACATGATCAATCTCATACATCACATATATATCATTCATCACATCCTTTTGGCCATATCACATCACACGGCATATGCTGCAAAAACAAGTTAGACGTCCTCTAATTGTTGTTGCAAATTTTTTACGTGGCTGCTATAGGTTTCTTAGCAAGAACGTTTCTTACCTACGCCAAAACCACAACGTGATATGCCAATTTCTATTTACCCTTCATAAGGACCCTTTTCATCGAATCCGATCCGACTAAAGTGGGAAAGACAGACATCCGCTAGCCACCTTATGTAACTAGTGCATGTCAGTCGGTGGAACCTGTCTCACGTAAGAGTACGTGTAAGGTCGGTCCGGGCCGCTTCATCCCACAATGCCGCCGAATCAAGATAAGACTAGTAACGGCAAGTAAATTGACAAAATCGATGCCCACAACAACTTGTGTTCTACTCGTGCATAGAAACTACGCATAGACCTAGCTCATGATGCCACTGTTGGGGATCGTAGCAGAAATTTAAAATTTTCTACGCATTACCAAGATCAATCTATGGAGTAATCTAGCAACGAGGGGAAGGGGAGTGCATCTACATACCCTTGTAGATCGCTAAGTGGAAGCGTTGCAAGAACGCGGATGAGGTAGTCGTACTCGTGGCGATTCAGATCACGGTTGATTCCGATCTAAGCGCCAAACAACGGCGCCTCCGCGTTGAACACACGTGCAGCCCGATGACGTCTCCCGTACCTTGATCCAGCAAGGAGAGAGGGAGAGGTTGGGGAAGACTCCGTCTAGCAGCAGCACAACGGCGTGGTGGTGGTGGAGGAGCGCGGTACTCCAGCAGGGCTTCGCCAAGCACTACGAGAGACGAGGAGGGAGAGAGGTAGGGCTGCGCCTTGGGAGAGAGAAACTCGTGTGTTGGGCAGCCCCAAAACCTCCACTATATATAGGGGCAAGGGGGAGGGGGAGGAGCCCTAGGGTTTCCCCTAGGGGGGGGGGGCCAGGGCAGATGGGATCTCCCTTTTGGGCGACTTGGCCCCCAAGACATGAGGTCGGAACCCTAGATGGGGCGCCCCAAACCCCCTGGTCACGTGGGAATAGGTGAGGGGGCGCATAGCCCCTTAGTGGGTTGGTTTGCCCCCTTCCCTTGGCCCATGAAGCCCCCCCAAAACTTGTCGGGGCTCCCGAAATACCTTTCGGTCATGCTGGTCATCACCCGGTACCTCCGGAACACTTCCGGACTCCAAAACCCTTCGTCCAATATATCAATCTTCACCTCCGGACCATTCCGGGACTCCTCGTGACGTCCGGGATCCCATCTGGGACTCCGAACAACATTCGGTAACCGCGTACATACCTTCCCTATACCCCTAGCGTCATCGAACCTTAAGTGTGTAGACCCTACGGGCTCGGGAATCATGCAGACATGACCGAGACATCTCTCTGGTCAATAACCAGAAGCGGGACCTGGATACCCATGTTGGCTCCCACATGTTCGACGATGATCTCATCGGATGAACCACGATGTCAAGGATTGAATCAATCCCGTATACAATTCCCTTTGTCTACTGGTATGATACTTGCCCGAGATTCGATCGTCGGTATCTCGATACCTTGTTCAATCTCGTTACCGGCAAGTCTCTTTACTCGTTCCGTAACACATCATCCCGCGATCAACTCCTTGATCACATTGTGCACATTATGATGATGTCCTACCGAGTGGGCCCAGAGATACCTCTCCGTCACAGGGGGTGACAAATCCCAGTCTTGATTCGTGCCAACCCAACAGACACTTTAGGAGATACCCGTAGTACAACTTTATAGCCACCCAGTTACATTGTGACGTTTGGTACACCCAAAGCATTCCTACGGTATCCGGGAGTTGCACAATCTCATGGTCGAAGGAAAAGATACTTGACATTTAGAAAAGCTTTAGCATACGGACTACACGATCTTGTGCTAGGCTTAGGATTGGGTCTTGTCCATCACATCATTCTCCTAATGATGTGATCTCGTTATCAATGACATCCAATGTCCATGGTCAGGAAACCGTAACCATCTATTGATCAACGAGCTAGTCAACTAGAGGCTTACTAGGGACATGGTGTTGTCTATGTATCCACACATGTATCTGAGTTTCCTATCAATACAATTCTAGCATGGATAATAAACGATTATCATGAATAAGGAAATATAATAATAGTAACTAATTTATTATTGCCTCTAGGGCATATTTCCAATATTCGCTCCTGGGCCGCTAGGGGAGGTGTTCTGTTGATGGGCCGATGGGTGTCTCTGAGCCGGTGTCTGCTGGGTATGTGGCCCAGACAGAACCGGTCATTGAGCACGTCGAGAGGGTCGAGGCATGCAGTGCGTCCTGATCGTCGCTACCGCCACCATCGCAGCGCCCTAGGGTTCTTCATCCGAATTCATTCTGCGGGGGACGGCCGGGCTCGGCGCATTCCGCCTCTCGGGGCCATGGCTGGGCGCGGCGGGTAGCCGGTGCCCGCAAAGGCCTTATCTGGCGGGGGGGAGGTCGTGGCGGTGGTGCACCGCCGCCGGGTGTTTGCAGTGGCCGGGCCGCTCCGTCCCTGCCCGTGCATGGCGCCGGTCGAGGGAGGGGTGCCGCCCTTGTCTGCGGGTCGGGGCACCGGTGCTCCTGGTGGTGCGATCACGGCGATAGCAGGTCGCGGCCTTGGCGTACAGCCCGGGGTTCGGCCACCGTCGGCTACCTCGGCAGCTATGGCCGTGGGGCGTGGCGCAGCTCCGCCGAGGCCACCGAATCCTACGGCGGTGGGGCGTGGAGCTGCTCCGCCGAGGCCGCCGATGCATGATGGCCCTCGGCCGGTTGGCCAAGTTAATGGCCCACGGCCGGTTGCCCAGGCCACTAATGCCGGCGTGCAGTCTCATGCCGCGCCGCCGCCTCACTATGTGGCAAGGCCGACGCAAAAGCGCTCGGGACCTACGCGGACGAGACAAGACAAGGTGGCTGGAGAGTCTACTGATCCGCCCCGAGGACAGTGGGGGGACGATGGCTATGATGCTTATGGGGATGGTCAGCACCGTGGATCATCATCTACGGGTGGTGGCCGTGGTTATGCTTGGCATAGTGATGGTTCCGCTGAGAGGCCATTCCTTGGCCCTCTGGGCGGTTTTGTCGAGGGTGCTTTTGGGCCGGATTACCGGCAGAGAGGTGGCTACCGTGGTCACCGTGGTAGTCGTGGGGGTGGTCATGGTCGATTCCACAGACAGCCTCCGCCGTCGGCCATTGTGGACCATCAGGCTACCAAGGTGGTGGCAGATCCCGCTCAGGCAACCGCACTGCCTAGCCAGGCCATGGAGGTAGTGACGGCTTTGGCCAACGCGGATGTTGCTATGACTAGTGCTTCAGCTGATGCAGGCATCAGGGCTGAGTCTGAGAGGGCGTCCAAGTGGGCGTGTAAGAAGGAGAAGATGCTATGCTATCGATGTGGTGAGAAGGGACACTTCATTGCTGAGTGCGTGGATGAGTTGTGTCATACGTGTGGTAAGCCAGCGCATGCCACGGGGGATTGCCCGCTTCTGCGTGATCAGACTCCGGCTCTTACAATATATGGAGTATATTGTGCCGAGATGATGTTCTTTGAGTCCCCGGCTATGAGAGAGATTCTAGTTGTGATGCAGAGCCTGACTACTGGAATTGTGAAAGCTACCCAGGGAGCGGTTTATGAGGCTCAGATAGTGCAGAGGCTTCAGGAACTGGCTCCTGGTGATTTTCAGTGGGAGCTTGTCCACATCGAGGAGAGTGTGTTCAGGGTTGACTTCCCATTGGTAGAGGACTTGCGGCGGTTGCTGAGCTTTGGTTTGTGCAAGGTCCCCGGCACTAATTGCATTCTTGAGTTTCAAGAGTGGAAGAAAGTGGAGCCTAAGGGAAAGCCCCTCACTCAGGTGTGGCTGCGGTTTTCTGGGGCACCCTCTGAGTCTCTGACGGATGCTCGAGTTGTGGCTAGTCTGGGTATCATGGTTGGCAAAACTGAGAAAGTGGATATGACATTCACTCACGCCCATGGGGTGGCCCGACTACTAGTGAGTGTTCTAGACATCGAGTTCGTCCCGGATGTGGTTAACTGGACTTACAGGGGAGAGGTGTTTCCTCTTGAGATTGAGTTTGAGGATTCAGAGTTGTTTGCTAAGGCGGTTAATGGGGCTGATGTGGATATGCACGAGGGTGACGACAATGCGGGTGCTAGGGAGGATCCGACTCATGAGGCTGGACGAGAGAGGTCCAACGGATCGGGACCAGTTGCTCAGTTGCCCGAGACTGGGTCCGGGGTAGAGCTGGCCCCATCTCCGTCGGTGACGAAGAGTACTTTGCGGTTTGGATCCTTTGAGCCTGCGTCTGCCCCTCCTAGGCTTTGGAGCGACCTGGTGGATTCTGATGATGCTTTCGAATTCTTGCTCCCGGTACTGGATTTTGAGACTGTTGATCGTCCCGTGGTGGGTGACTGTGTGACGGTACACTCGGCGACGACCTTGGAGGGGGGAGGGGACGTGGAGCGTCAGGTGGCTCATCTCCTCCCAATGCCCCATGCGGTCACGTGCAGACAGATGTTGGCCGCTTCGGTGGTTATGCCTAGGGGGGAGTTCAGGGCAGGTGGCCGCGACTTCTTCTCCCCCTATCCTGACGCCGGCCGCACCGTCGATGGCCGGCCGTGGGGGAGACCGTCTGGGGCAGGTGGCCCTGGCTCCTTCCCCTTCGGCACCGGCTAGTGAGGCCATATCTCCGGTGGTGTTGAGTGGGAGTCTGGGGCAGGTGGCCCCGGTCCTTCCTTCTCCTTCAGCAGTCATGACGGCGACGCCCTCAGGCTTGAGGGTTGGGCAGGGGGGGTGTTCGGGTAGGCGGCGCCGGCGCCTCCCTCCCCCTGCTTTCCGTCCATACGCCTTGGGAGCCCTCCGCCACCACCTCCTCCGAGTGGCACTACTCGGGAGGAGGTTATTGCCTTTGGTGGGATTCCCGACCCGGTCTCTGCGGGTCGACGGATGAGTTCTCGCCTCCAGGACCACCCGGATGTGGATGACATGCAGCAGAGGTGCGCTATGAGGGCGGCCAAGCTTCATGACATTAAGGTCACCACCGGTATGTACGTCAACTTGTCCAATTCTATTTTGCATTTTTCTAAGGATGAGATTATAAATAATGAAAACCAATTAGGAGTTTCGCTAGGGAGTACTAATAGTGAAATCTCCAACTCGGTTAATGATCTCCTTGATTTGGAAGTGGAACGCGCTTTAGAAACTATTTGAAACCTAGCAGCAGTAAGACCTATGAATGATGCTGAGATTGATGCGTTGGGGCTGAGAGTGCTCGATAATTTTTGTGCAGACCTTGCACCATCCACTACTGAATCCGAGGAGGAGGAGGAGGAGGTTAGCATAGAGGATGTAGTGAATAAACCACCAGAGCCCGGTTATGAGGACCGGATGGAGGACCATAGTAAACCCAAACGTAAGTGGAAGCGGAAGGTGTATCCCGCGTCCGCGGTTCGTAGGAGTGCTAGGATTCGGACGGCCAAAAAATTTCATGATGACATATGAAAGGAGTCTTTTGGAATAGCAGAGGTCTGAAGGACTTGGCTAAAAGAAGGTTTCTCGCTGAGGCGTCTCTGGAGCATCGATTAGATTTCATTGCTCTCTCAAAAACTGGTAGGGATAATTTTGCGCCTCAGTTTCTTAATACGCTATCGGGGGTGTCGATTTTGATTGGCATTGCCTTCCCCCGCGAGGAAGATCCGGTGGGATCCTGCTTGGAGTAAGATGCGATTCACTGGAAGTCCGAAGTGTAGTGATGGGTGACTTCGCGGTTAAATTTCGGGTTAGGTCTAAAGTTGATGGGTTTAACTGGGCTCTGGTGGCGGTTTATGGTGCCGCACAACCCGAGTTTAAACCGGAGTTTTTGGCGGACTTGGTTCGAATTTATGGTTCCGAGCAGCTCCCAATTCTGGTTGGGGGTGATTTCAACATCATTAGGAGGACAGAGGAAAAGAATAACGATAATTTTGACAGCAGATGGTCGTTTATGTTTAACACCATCATTGAAAGCTTGGATCTGAGAGAGATAGAGCTTGCTGGTCGAAAATTTACCTGGGCCAATGCTTTGCCAAATCCGACATTCGACAAGTTGGATCGAGTCCTTGCGAGCGTCGATTGGGAACAGAAGTTCCCTCTTGTAACGATTCAGGCTCTCTCGCGCGGTAAATCGGATCACACACCATTATTCGTGGACTCAGGTGAGCCAAACCACGTGGGAAACAAAAACACCTTTTCCTTCGAACATGCAAAACATAGAGTGACATGATATGGCCAATATCATCTTGCGCCTTTGATCTCCATCTTCGAGGCGCGGCATGATCACCTTCGTCACCAGCATGACACCATGATCTCCATCATCATCATCTCCATCATCGTGTCTTCATGAAGTTGTCTCGCCAACTATTACTTCTACTACTATGGCTAACGGTTAGCAATAAAGTAAAGTAATTACATGGCGTTCTGATTGACACGCAGGTCATACAATAAATTAAGACAACTCCTATGGCTCCTGCCGGTTGTCATACTCATCGACATGCAAGTCGTGATTCCTATTACAAGAACATGATCAATCTCATACATCACATATCATTCATCACATTCTTTTGGCCATATCACATCACATAGCATACCCTGTAAAAACAAGTTAGACGTCCTCTAATTGTTGTTGCATGTTTTACGTGGCTGCTACGGGTTTCTAGCAAGAACATTTCTTACCTACGCAAAATCCACAACGGTGATATGCCAATTGCTATTTACCCTTCATAAGGACCCTTTTCATCGAATCCAATCCGACTAAAGTGGGAGAGACTGTCACCCGCTAGCCACCTTATGCAACAAGTGCATGTCAGTCGGTGGAACCTGTCTCACGTAAGTGTACGTGTAAGGTCGGTCCGGGCCGCTTCATCCCACGATGCCGCCAAATCAAGATAAGACTAGTAACGGTAAGCATATTGAACAAACCAACGCCCACAACTACTTGTGTTCTACTCGTGCATAGAATCTACGTAATAGACCTAGCTCATGATGCCACTGTTGGGGAACGTAGCAATAATTCAAAATTTTCTACGCATCACCAAGATCAATCTATGGAGATTCTAGCAACAAGAGAGGGAGAGGATGAGTGTATCTTCATACCCTTGAAGATCGCGATGCGGAAGCGTTACAAGAACGCGGTTGGTGGAGTCGTACACGCAGCGATTCAGATCACGGTCAATTCCGATCTAAGCGCCGAACGGACGGCGCCTCTATGTTCAACACACGTACAACCCGGGGACGTCTCCTCCTTCTTGATCCAGCAAGGGGAGAGGAGAAGTTGAGGGAAAACTCCAGCAGCACGACGGCGTGGTGGCGATGGAGCTCGTGGTTCTCTAGCAGGGCTTCGCCAAGCACTATGGAGGAGGAGGTGTAGGAGGAGGGAGGGTTGCGCCAGGGAAGAGGTGTAGTTTCCCTCCCACCCCTCCACTATATATAGGGGTAAGGGGAGAGGGGGAGGCGCCCTAGGGTTTCCCCTAGGGGCGGCGGCCAAGCAGATTGGATCTCCCTAGGGAAAATACTAGGGAGACTTGCCCCCCAAAGCCAAGAAGGTGGAGGATTGCCTCCCAAGCCAGGTGGAGGCGCCCCACCTCCCCAAATAACATGGGAAAGGGTGTGGGGGGCTCACCACCCCTTAGTGGGCTGGTTTGCCCCTTCCCCTTTTGGCCCATGAGGCCCTCTAACACTTGCCGGGGCTCCCGAAACACCTTTCGGTCATGCTGGCCATAGCCTGGTACCCCCGGAACACTTCCGGACTCCAATACCCTTCGTCCAATATATCGATCTTCACCGCCGGACCATTCCGGAACTCCTCATGACGTCCGGGATCACATCCGGGACTCCAAACTACCTTCGTTAACCACATACTATTTCCCATAACAACTCTAGCGTCACCGAACCTTAAGTGTGTAGACCCTACGTGTTCGGGAACCATGCAGACATGACCGAGACGTTCTCCGGCCAATAACCAATAGCGGGATCTGGATACCCATGTTGGCTCCCACATGTTCCATGATGATCTCACTGGATGAACCACGATGTCAGGGATTCAAGCAATCCCATATGCAATTCCCTTTGTCTATCGGTATGTTACTTGCCCGAAATTCGATCGTCAGTATCCCAATACCTCATTCAATCTCGTTACCGGCAAGTCACTTTACTCGTTCTATAATGCATGATCCCGTGACTAACTACTTAGTCACATTGAGCTCATTATGATGATGCGTTACCGAGTGGGCCCAGAGATACCTCTCCATCACACGGAGTGACAAATCCCAGTCTTGATTCGTGCCAACCCAACAGACACTTTCGGAGATACCCGTAGTGCACCTTTATAGCCACCCAGTTACGTTGTGACGTTTGGTACACCCAAAGCATTCCTACGGTATCCGGGAGTTGCACAATCTCATGGTCTAAGGAAATGATACTTGACATTAGAAAAGCTTTAGCAAACGAACTACACGATCTTGTGCTATGCTTAGGATTGGGTCTTGTCCATCACATCATTCTCCTAATGATGTGATCCCGTTACCAATGACATCCAATGTCCATGGTCAGGAAACCATAACCATCTATTGATCAACGAGCTAGTCAACTAGAGGCTCACTAGGGACATGTTGTGGTCTATGTATTCACACATGTATTACGGTTTCCAGCTAATACAATTATAGCATGAACAATAGATAATTATCATGAACAAGGAAATATAATAATAACCATTTTATTATTGCCTCTAGGGCATATTTCCAACAGCATCCTTCTTTTGGCTAGTTGGTGTTTCTAGCCTTTTTGGTTCTGTGTGAGCCTTTTTTATCTTTTCACTTTTGGAGACTTTGAGACCTTGTTGGAACTTATTTGTTTGGT
>NC_041381.1:610986508-611028705 GCF_002162155.2 Triticum dicoccoides | reverse complement strand
CTCTTCCACCGCTAGTGAAGTCCTTTTGAGGGCCATGCCATTGCAGTCGGGGTTATATTGCTTGCAGTTGCAACTTTGGTGGAGGATTTCCTGCACGCTAAGAAACACAAAATAAAGGGGCAGCCAAGACAAAATAAATAAATAAAAGGGTGATTTTAATATACTTTTGTGAAGTAACATAACTACAAAAATACAAAAATGAAAAGGATGAATGAACTGGGATGGCCGCTTGTACAATAACTGAGAAAATGCAAAAATAAAAAAGACGGATTAACTAGCTAGCTTTGGATTTAGACAACAAAAATTGACAAAAAAAATCCCCGCAAAGAAGCGAGAAAAAAACATAAGGCGTGACACACGGCCAATAACTAGATAACCCATGAAATACTGCAGACAGACGAGAGGGAGGCGGAGTATCTTAGCTTGGATGAACAGTAAAAATGCCCAAAAATTGTGAAAACAATTAAAATTGATTTTGTGTGGCAATGCCAAATCTTTTAGGAAAATGTGATGGAAAAAAATCAAAGAGAAAGAAAAAACTACAACCACCATAAGGTTGGATGAAGAAAGAGCAGACGACATAATCTTACTTTCTTTTTTAAATGGGAGAGAATACTATTAGACCACTGAAGATGTGGTATTATAGAGCACTAATACGATGTGTTATTTCCCCGCAAAAAATAAATACTCCCTCCGTAAAATAATAATAAGAGCGTTTAGATCACCATATTTCTTTACAAAGGGAGTAAGAGCAACTCTAGCAGACCCCGCAAAAATACGACCCGCAAAACGCGTTTGCGGGTTTTACGGGTCAAAAACCTACGCGGCCGAGCAGAACCCGTATCTAAACCTGCATAATTTGAAAAAATTGTTTCGCGGGAGAAATTGCATGAATAGAGTTCATCACATACTACATTGTTTATGTCATACTACATAGTTCATCACAAACTACAAGCATAGTTATACTACATACTACGTTAAACTAGTACTAGGGGGTCGGATCTGACGGCGGCGAGGTCGCGGCAACTGGACGACGCCGGAGAGAAGCCGGGCGCTCAATCCTCATCGTCGGAGCTGCAGAGATCGACGTACTTCTCCGACTGCTCCTTGCGGATGCGGCGCCACTCTTTCGCCTTCTCGTTGGCGGCGACATTGTCGGCGACCGCCTGCCGCCACTCGAGGGCTTCGAGCTCCTCCTCCTCGTCCGACCACTCCCTCTTCACGGGGAGGAAGCCCGTGGCGGCGGAGGAGGAGGATCCGGCGTACGAAGAACGCGCTGAGGAGAACGACGCGCGCCGGTGGTCGTACTCCACCGTTTCGCGGCGGTCGAAGCTAGCCGGCGGAGAAAGCCCGCGGTTGGTCCACTTCTGCGCGCCGCGCTTCCTCCCGCCGTCGGACCGGACGCGCCGCTCGCGCTCCGGGTCCCTCTCCCGGCCGGAACTGCTGCCGGAGCCGCGTCCGGAGCTCCACATTCGCCCCCACATGGCGGCTGGAGGCGGGGCGGAGGGTCGCCGGCAGCGAGAAATTGGGAGAGGAGAAAGGGGAATCGGGTGGCTCGCGGCAGCGGGGGATAGGGTTTGGACCCGTAAAAGGGTCGCGGAACCACACTTATAGCGCTCAGGGGAGGGGGGGCGGTTTGCGGGCTGCGGCAAAAGTTTTTGCGGGCCGGGCAAGTATGCGGGGTCTGTTCTGGCCGCAAAATTGGTCCGAACCCGCATACTCGCCGGAATTTTTGCGGGTCATCACGTTCGCAAAATTGGCTGGAGTAATTTGTTATTGGTTCAAATAAAGTAAAAGACTTTAATCGACAAGCTAACGCACGTTGTAGATGGTACTCAAGATAAAAAAACGCACATTGGAGATACTCAAGAAGAGAAAAAACGCACGTTGGAGATGCTCCAGTCCAGGGGCGGCAGCGCGCAAACCACGATCCGTCACGTATTTCCCACTTGGTTGCTGTGCCAGGCTATCGTCACCGGCGATGGCTGAGGTAGACGGACGTGATGACCTCTCGTGGCCTACTTTTGTTCCACTCGCCAGTTGCCAAAAACCGACTTTTATTCCCCTCTGCTAATACTATGCGTGGTGTCCTTCACTCCTCCGCACACACTCTCCCCGACTCCTTCCCCCTGATCTCGGCCATGGCTCCGCCGGCGGCGGTGGCGGCGGCCGAGAAGAAGAAGACGTTCGTGCTCTACCCGTCGCTGGGCGTGGGCCACCTGAACCCCATGGTGGAGCTTGCCAAGCACCTGCTCCGCCGCGGCCACAGCGCCATCGTCGCCGTCGTCGACCCGCCGGACGGCGACCCCACCTCGGCCGCCGCGGTGGCGCGCCTCGCCGAGGCCAACCCGTCCATCGCCTTCCGGCTCCTCCCGGCCCCGGCCAGCCCGGACCCCGCCGCGCACCCCATCAAGCGCGCCCACGACACGCTCCGCCTCGCCAACCCCGTGCTCCGGGGCTTCCTGCGCGCGCTGCCGGCCCCCGCCGACGCCATCCTGCTCGACATGTTCTGTGTCGACGCGCTCGACGTCGCCGCCGAGCTCGCCCTCCCCGCCTACTTCTTCTTCGCCTCCGCCGCCAGCGACTTCGCCATCTTCCTCAATATGCCGTACCTCTACCCCGGCCTGCCGTCGTTCAAGGACATGGGCGACACGCTCGTGCACAGCCCCGGCATGCGCTCGGTGCGCGCGGTGGACATGCCGCTGTCGGTGCAGGACAAGGAGCTGGACATGACCAAAACCCGGATGTACCAGTTCAAGCGCATCGCGGAGGGGAGGGGCGTGCTGGTCAACAGCTTCGACTGGCTGGAGCCCACGGCCCTGAAGGCGCTCGCCGACGGCGTCTGCGTGCCCGGCCGGCCGACGCCGAGGGTGTTCTGCGTCGGGCCATTGGCCAACGACGGCAAGAAGAGCGGGTCCGGCGAGACGCGGCACGAGTGCCTCGCGTGGCTGGACGCGCAGCCGGAGCAGAGCGTCGTGTTCCTCTGCTTCGGCAGCATCGGCGCCGTGTCCGCGGCGCAGCTGAAGGAGATAGCTCATGGGCTGGAGAGCTCCGGCCATCGCTTCCTGTGGGTCGTACGGAGCCCACCTGCGGACCCGGCCGACGTCTTCCAGCCGCGTTCGGAGCCAGACCTGGACGCGCTCCTCCCCGAGGGGTTCATGGAGAGGACACGGGACAGAGGGATGGTGCTCAAGATGTGGGCGCCGCAGGCGGAGGTGCTGCGGCACGCCGCCACCGGCGCCTTCGTGACGCACTGCGGCTGGAACTCGACGCTGGAGGCGGTCACGGCCGGGGTGCCGATGATATGCTATCCGATGTACGCCGAGCAGGCGCTGAACAAGGTGTTCATGGTGGAGGAGATGAAGATCGCCGTGCCGTTGGAGGGGTACGAGAAGAGAATGGTGAAGGCGGAGGAGATAGAGGCCAAGGTGAGGCTGGCGATGGAGACGGAGGAAGGGAGGAAGCTCAGGGAGACGCTTGCGACGGCGAGGAAGATGGCGTCGGACGCGGTCGGCGACGGCGGGTCTTCTGAAGTGGCATTCGCCGAGTTCTTGAGGGATTTGGAGAAGAGCAGCATGGAGAATGGGGGATGCAACAATTGATTAAGCTGGATGACAGATGTAGTACTCTGGAAGGAAGGAATGGAAGTAACAACTTGCAGAATTCTTCAGATAATGCAGATTTTCTCAGCAGCATGAGAGAAAATTATGACTTTGCATTACTGTATCCAATGCAGCAGGGCTCAGTGCTCAATCAAAATATTATATCAATCAAATTGAATAATGTCGGCACCAAATCATCAGAGGTTCTTGTTACAGCAGTTCATTGTGACTGGACTGTTTCTTTCTTTCAAGACTGTTCATCGTGACTGTCAATTCTGAACAGATGCATTGATTATTACCGTGACATATTGTCATAAAGCTTGCAGTTTTCGCAGCTTAAGTTTGGAATTTGGAAGCAAAACTAGCTATGGCATGCCATTTGAGAGCAAAGCAGCTAATCTGCACAGCATAACTACTAGTATTACCACCTCCTGTAAGCCTGTAAAATCACAAACATGTACTAGTTCGTACTTCAGACTAGGAGAGGGTAGGTTGATGCAAACCTTCAAAATCACACAATTCCAAGACCAATATTGTTGCCATCTTCTGTGCTTGGTCACTCCGGGTAGCCTCTTGAGTCCTTCAATAAAACTCAAAGAACACCATCTCCGACGGTCCCCTGTTTGCTTGCGATTCCACAGCCTTCTCATTCGCCAATGGCAGCCTCACTAGACCAATGCCTTTGTTAGTAGATCTGCAGTTAGCTAGGTGCACAATTCTTAACAAATACACTAAGAGCCTATCACTGTCTCAGCGGTCTCTTTTTTCAGGTAGCAGGACTATGAGTATGGCCTGCTTATCATTAAACCAAATGGTAACCAGGTTTTGCTGGATGTGCCAGCTTACAATATAACATCAGGATAAAATGCAATAGACCAAACTCCCACAGCCACACAGGGCTAGAACCGCACACCAGCAAAAGTAGAAAAAAAAAAGACAGTAAAGCAAAGGGCAGAACAACAAAATCCAGGATCTTCAACTGGCCAAGAGATCAGCGCAGCGCAGTATCCGCAGGCAGCGTCGACATTGTTGAAGAACAAGATCTCCTGCTTCCTTGTCCACAGAACCTGCCAATGCTGCAAGAAGATCACCCCACGCGTTCAAAATAAGTTTGTTCCGAGTAGTCCATAAGATCCACCAAACACCCATTCAAGACATTTTTCACCTTGATTTTCCACATTTTTTTCAGGTGTCACACCTGCACCTGCAAGTGCCACGGTGGACCTGAGTAGTCAATAGGAAAGGGGGAGACAAGTCATCGCTGGCCAGATCAGCAATGGGGCCAAGTTGAGAGTAGCTATATTACCAGCCCCTGCGTGGGCGAGAGGGGTATGCGTGTGTTGTGTGATCACTCTGTCATCTCTCCCCTGTATTCTGAACTTTCCTCTCCTGCAAGTAAAGCTACTTTCCCTTCCCTGAATCTCATCCCCTTTTCCCCTCTCGTGCGATCTGATCATCGTCGGGTCGTCACAACTGGTTATCAGAGCCTTTTTCGATCCCGGCCGATTTGGTTTCCGCTCTAATTGATCTGTAACATCCACCGCTTGGGTGTTGAATTGCTTCGGCAAATCGACACAAAATCCCAAGAGGGGTTAGATCGATCGAGCAGGCACGGCGCCATCTTCCAAACCCTCGGCACAGACCAAGCATATCCTAATCGCCATGGCGGAATCGTCGGAGGAGCTCAAGTCCATGCTCTCGTCCCTGCTCACCCGCTTCGACGAGAGCAAACTCGCCGGCGACAAGCAAGCGGAGGCGCAGATCGCCTTCAACAAGCAGGTCTCTGTCGACCTCGCTCACCTGCGCCGGCAGGTGGATCTGACGCAGGCCGACGTCGACGAAGTGCGTCAACAGCGCGACACCGCACCACCACCCGCGACCTCGCCGCGCGGCCGACCACCAAGTACACCCCGGGGCGGCCCACTCACCGGCTCCTCCGCGGCACCGGCGGATCCACACGCGCCACAACCTCGCCTCGTCAACAACGGTCCTCCTCTGCTTCAACTCCGACACGGCGGGGGGCGCGCGGACGGCCCACACCACGGTGACTTCGCTACGGGCCACCACGACACGGAGATGCCACGGCAAGAGGAGTATTTCACCAAGCCGCCCAAGCATGATTTCCCAAGGTTCGACGGCTCCGCTCCGTACCTATGGATCGATCGATGCGTTGCCTACTTCGAGCTGTACCGCGTTCCACCACACAACTGGGTGACCATGGCGACGCTGTACATCGAAGGACAGGCAGCTCACTGGCTTCAGGCGTACCGTCAGGCTCATCGCGCACTAGGATGGGACGCCTTCTATGCGGCGATCCGCGAAGAATTTGGGGCGGACGAGTTCGAGCTAGAGATGAATCAACTTCTGCATCTGCGGCAAACCGGCACGGTGGCAGAGTATCGAGCGGCTTTCGAAGCCCACATGTACCATCTACTCGCCCTCGACGCCTCGCTGAGCCCGCGCTTCTTCGTCACCCAGTTCCTCCTCGGACTGCAGGACGATCTGCGCGCCGCGGTACGTCTTCAGGCTCCGACCAGCATCACGCGTGCCTCGGTACTGGCCCACATCCAGGAGGAAGAAATCGATGTTCGCCGCCCACGCCCTCGACTGATTCCAGCCGGACGGCCCCCGCCTTTGCCCGCAATGATTCCCCCGCGGCCACCAGCAGCGGCAGCAGCGGCTCGGCCGGCCAACGACGAGTTCGCCCGCGAGCGCCAACTCCTCGACTTCCGTCGCGCCAACGGGCTCTGTTTCAAGTGCGGCGACAGATACTCCCGCGAGCACCGTTGCAAGCAGCAGACGCAGTTGCTCACCATTCAAGTGGGCGACTACGGCGAGGTACTCACTGACGATGCAGTGCACGCACTCGACCTGTTGGACGCACCTGCACCGGAGCAACCCGCACCGGAGTGTTGCCTCATCTCCACCCACGCGGTCTCTGGCGGGGACTCGCGCCGCACGATCCGCCTTCGAGCCATGGTGGGAAATCAGGTGATGTTGCTGCTTGTGGACTCGGGCAGTACACACAGCTTCATATCACAGGCGTTCGCGGAACGGATCAAGGCCACAAGCACGCCCTTGCCGCCCGTGGAGGTGCGCGTCGCCAATGGGGAGCGCCTGGTTTGTGACAGCATGATTCCGGTTGTCCAGTGGTGGTGCCAAGGACACACATTCAGCACGGACATGCGCCAGCTTGCGCTCGGGGCGTACGACGGCGTGCTGGGCATGGACTGGCTCGAACAAAACAGTCCCATGAACTGTCACTGGCTGGACAAGACCATTTCCTTCGCGCATCAGGGTGAGACTGTGACATTCCAAGGTGTTCGTCCCAAGGGCACCACTACCAACATCGACTACATCGAGCCGGATCAGTTCGCCAAGTGGCACGCCGGGAACGATATCTGGTACATGGCGGTCGTGGACTGGCGCGCACCGAGCGGAGACAAGGACAAGCCCCCTCCCCCAGCAGTGCAAGCGGTCCTCGACGACTTTGCCGACGTGTTTGGCGAACCTAAGAAGCTGCCACCACACCGGCAGTACGATCATGTAGTCACTCTGGTGGACGGCGCACCACCGGCGAACGGTCGCCCGTACCGATACTCACCGCTGCAAAAGGACGAGATCGAACGACAAGTCGAAGAAATGCTGCAGTCCGGCGTCATCACCCACAGCGTGAGCCCCTTCGCAGCACCAGTCCTCCTCGTCAAGAAGAAGGACGGGACCTGGCGTTTCTGCATCGATTACAGGAGACTCAATGACATCACCATCAAGAATCGGTTTCCCTTGCCGATCGTTGACGAGCTCCTCGATGAACTGGCCGGCGCGGCATATTTCTCCAAACTCGATCTCCGTGCCGGCTATCACCAAATCCGTATGCGAGAAGAGGACGAGCACAAGACAGCGTTTAAGACACACCACGGCCATTTTCAGTTCCGAGTGATGCCGTTCGGCCTGACGAACGCACCGGCAACCTTCCAGTGTCTGATGAACGCGATCTTCGGGAAGCACGCGCGCAAGTTCGTCATCATCTTCCTCGACGACATCCTAGTCTTCAGCGGCACCTTAGAAGAGCACGTGGAGCATCTGCGGCAAGTGTTCGACCTTCTTCGTCAGCATGAGCTGTTCGTCAAGGCCTCGAAGTGTTCATTCGCGCAGGACAGCATCGAATACTTGGGGCACATCATCTCCAAGGAGGGAGTGGCCACGGACGCCGACAAGACGCATGCGATGCTGCAGTGGCCTATGCCCACGACGGCCACTGAGCTCCGCGGGTTCCTCGGCCTAACTGGCTACTACAGAAAGTTCGTAGAGCGCTATGGCATTATTGCCAAGCCGCTCACAAACTTACTGACGAAGAAGGGCTTCGCGTGGTCAGAACAGGCGCAGACGGCATTCGATCTGCTCAAGCGCGCCATGGCAAGCACACCGGTTCTTTCTCTGCCTGACTTTGATAAGCCGTTCGTCGTCGAGACCGACGCGTGTGACACTGGCATCGGCGCGGTGCTTGTCCAGGAGGGTCATCCAGTGGCATACTTCAGCAAGGCACTGGGTGTTTAAAACCAGAAACTGTCTGCATACGAAAAAGAGTTTCTTGCAGTGATGATGGCAGTGGAGAAGTGGCGTGCCTACCTTCAGCGCGGGCCTTTCACCATCCTCACAGATCACAAAAGCCTGTCAAATTTGGGGGATCAGCAACTGGAGACGGATCTGCAACGCAAGGCTATGTCCAAACTGGTGGGGCTGCAGTTCACATTCCAGTACAGGAGAGGAGCAGAAAACGGCGCAGCTGACGCTCTATCTAGGGTGGGCGCTGCACTGAGCGTGGCCGCGCTCTCCCTCTGCCAGCCAGCTTGGGTGCAGGAGGTCGCCAATTCTTACGCGACGGATGCCACAGCGCAGGAGATGCTCTCCCGCCTCGCCATTCACAGTCCAGACGAGGAGGGGTTTGAGCTGCACAAGGGATTGATTCGCCGCGGCGACCGGCTCTGGATCGGCGGCAACACGGCGCTCCGCACCAAGCTGATCAGCGCGTTCCACGACAGCGCGGTGGGGGGCCACTCCGGCATCACCGCCACGCACCAGCGTGTCAAGAAGCTCTTCCTCTGGCCTGGGTAGAAGCGCGACGTCGACGACTTCGTCAAGCAGTGCCTGGTGTGTCAGCAGGCCAAGCACGAGCACTGCCGGCCGCCCGGGCGTCTGGCTCCATTGCCTGTTCCCACGGCACCCTGGCAGGAGCTCAAGATGGACTTTGTCGAGGGACTGCCTACCTCGGAAGGTTACAACTCCATCATGGTGGTCGTCGATCGTCTTACCAAGTTTGCCCACTTCATCCCTCTTCGTCACCCATTCAACGCAACAAAGGTGGCGCGAGCATTCTGGGATAACATCGTCAAGCTCCATGGCGTGCCAAACTCGATCGTCTCCGACCGCGATCGCATCTTCACCAGCGCGCTGTACTCTACGTCGTACCACCCGCAGACGGACGGCCAAAGTGAGCGGGTCAACCAATGCCTGGAGATGTACCTGCGCTGCGCGATCCACGACGACCCCCATCACTGGCACCGGTGGCTTCCGGCCGCTGAATTCTGGTACAATTCCTCCTTCCACGCCTCCCTTAACTGCACCCCGTTCAAGGCACTGTATGGCACCGAGCCCAATTTGGGGGCCACGGCGCTCTGGGACGACAAGCCGGCGCCGGTCCTCGACAACGAGCAATGGGACTGGGGTGCGCACACCGCCCGCCTCCGTGATCAACTGCTGCAAGCTCAACGACGGTTCAAGAAGAAGGCCGACCGCCACCGCATGGAACGAAGCTTCCAGGTTGGCGAGGACGTGCTCCTGAAGCTTCAGCCGTACACGCAGTCCTCCGTCGTCAATCGACCCTGCGCCAAGCTGGCCTACAAATTCTTCGGGCCATTCAAGGTGGAGGCCAAGATCGGGACTCTCGCCTACAAATTGATCCTGCCGCCGGACAGTCGCATCCACAACGTCTTCCATGTCTCCCAACTGAAGCCGTACACGCCCAACTACACCCCTGTCTTCGCCGAGCTGCCCAAGCCACCGGATCTGTCCATGGTGGAGACGGCGCCCGTGGAGATCCTCGACAGACGCATGGTGAAGCGAGGCAACGCAGCATTGGTGCAGATTCAAGTGCGCTGGAACTCCGCTTCGCCCGCAGCAGTGACATGGGAAGACTACGAGACGCTAAAGCTTCGTTTTCCGGCCACCGCAATCTGGCAGGGATCGGCCGGAGCGCCAGGTGACGCTCCTTCTGATGGAGGGGGAAATGTCACACCTGCACCTGCAAGTGCCACGGTGGACCTGAGTAGCCAATAGGAAAGGGGGAGACAAGTCATCGCTGGCCAGATCAGCAGTGGGGCCAAGTCGAGAGTAGCTATATTACCAGCCCCTGCATGGGCGAGAGGGGTATGCGTGTGTTGTGTGATCACTCTGTCATCTCTCCCCTGTATTCTGAACTTTCCTCTCCTGCAAGTAAAGCTACTTTCCCTTCCCTGAATCTCATCCCCTTTTCCCCTCTCGTGCGATCTGATCATCATTGGGTCGTCACACAAGGAGTCCACACTCCCAGAAAAGTCAGCAATGGACACATGGACTAGAAGTCTAGAAGTATAAATATTATTGTTAGTTAAACTCCACTACACTTTTGTCAGCCCAATTCTGCAGGTATACGGGCTGAAGCAAAGACATAAATTCCCCCCACATTCGAGTTCTGAACTCCCGAAAGCTCGTTTGAAATGAATATCCCGGCAGTGGGTCTCTAAATCATAAGCCTTAGCTGCCGAGATATCAGGATCAGAAGCCACAAGGAACAGTTCAGGGAATTTGATTTTCAAAGTAGTATCGCCAAGCCAAACATCTAGCCAGAACCTGACCTGTCTCCCATTGCCAACCACAAAAACTTCCCCCCACTGAAACCAGTGTCTGATCTTTCCCAAACCATTTCAAAGCTGCGATCCTTTCTTAACAGACATAAAAATGAAATAACCATCAGGCAAGTATTTCTTCAGAAAAAATTGTTGCCACAAAGAATCATTAGGCTCATTCAAAAGTTTGTGAATCCATTTCATCAACAGAGATGTGTTCATAAACCTTATGTAAATGTTTGCTGGTGCCGTGAGCCCTCCTACTCATGCGGTGAGATCCATTTCAGCAACAGAGTAGTCTCTAAAAGCTTTCAAAAGGGGCAAGTCAAACAGAAACATGTTTCAGTATAGCTTATATGCTCCACAAAACAAACTAAAGCTATACCAACATACCAATGAAAATGGTTTGCGCGGATAATAGGAGGCCAAGAAAAGACTAAAGGGGCAATGCAATGGACAAAAACTGACATGGAAAAACAACTCCATTTAAGTAGTTGGTTTACCTGAGTTCTTCCAAGAAAAGAACATCATGAGTAGGTTGTGCTTCCGTATTTAGGCGCTTACTGTGATTTCGCATTTCAGCGTCATGAGTAGGAGGGCTCATGCCACCAGTAAAATTAAAATAATAGCCATAGTCCACAGAAATTCATCAAGGAAGCATGGGCCAAGTAAAACAGTCATATGTACTGTCAATTCTGTATAAGTACAACATAACTGAGGAAAGCTTCAGTTTGAATTCAGAAGCAGAGCTATGAAATCATTTCAATAATATATATTGCTGAAGCAGCTATTATAACTTTCAGCACAAGCACAAGTTCATACTTCAGGGTGGGAATTGATTCAAACCATTAGAATCACACATTCCAACACCAATCCTGTACCTATCTTGTGTGCTTTGATTATGTAGAGAGCTTCGAATCCTTCAAGAACTCGGCGAACGCCAACCGCGACGGCCCGCTGTCTGCCAGCGCTTTGGCAGCCTTCTCCTTGGCCAATGCCAGCCTCTCCCTCAGCTTCTCCCCTTCCTCTGACCCCATCACCAGCCTCACCTTCTTCTCCACCTCCCCGGCCTTCACAAGCTGCTCGTCGTACCCCTCCATCACCACTCCGACCTTCAGCTCGTCCACCACGAACACCTTGTTCAGCCTCTGCTCCGCGTACTGCGGCCAGCACAGCATCGGCACCCCGGCCGACGCCGCTTCCAGGACGGAGTTCCACCCGCAGTGCGTCACAAACGCGCGGGTGGCGGCGTGCCGCAGCACCTCCACCTGCGGCGCCCATATCTTCAGCACCATCCCCCTGTCTCGTGTCCTCTCCGTGAACCCCTCCGGGAGGAGCGCGTCCAGGTCTGGCTCCGGACGCGGCAGGAAGAATTTGGCCGGGTCAGCCGGAGGGGTACGCACGACCCACAGGAAGCGGTGGCCGGAGTTCTCCAGCCCGTGCGCTATCTCCTTCAGTTCCGCCGCCGACACGGCGCCCATGCTGCCGAAGCAGAGGAACACCACGCTCCGCTCCGGCTGCGCGTCCAGCCATGACAAGCACGCGTGCCGCTCGCCTTGCGCCGCCGCCGAGTCCGAGACGATCAGCGGCCCGATGCAGTACACCGGCGGGGTCGGGCGGTCGGGGACGCACACGCCCTCCCTGAGCGCCCCCACGGCCCTCGCCTCCAGCCACTCGTAGGTGTTGACCAGCACGCCCCTGGCCTCCGGGATGCGCCCGTAGTGCCCGATCCTGATGGTGCAGATCGGGTCCGCGCGGTCCATCACGGTGTGCGGCATGTCGGTCGCCGGGATCGGCGGGACACCGGGGAAGCGGAGGGGCGCCTTGCCCATGTCCTTGAAGCTCCCCTCCGTGGTGGCGAAGTGGTGGGGCAGGTGGAGGAACGCCGCGAGGTCGCCGGCGGAGGGGTGTAGTAGATGTACGCCGGGACGCCGGTCTGCGCGGCGGCGTCGAGGGAGTCGATGCAGAAGAGGTCGAGGACGAGCGCGGCGACGGAGGGGAGGGAGCGGAGGAAGGCGAGCAGGGACGGCACGGTGAGGCGGAGCAGGTCGAGCATCTGCAGGAAGGGGTGGGGATTGGGGTCAGGGTAGTCCGGGGGCGGGAGGTGGTGGAAGGCGATGGAAGGGTTGGCGGCCTCGAGGTCGGCGACGGCGGAGGCGGTGGAGGAGAAGAAATCGGCGGTGGATGCCGGCGGGGTCGGGACGGCGATGACCACGGGGACGCCGCGGCCGAGGAAGAGCTTGGCGAGCTCCACCATGGGGATGAGGTGGCCCACGCCCAGGCAGGCGTGCAGCACCACGGTGGGATTGGGGTTGGCCGCCTCCATTAGCGACCCGCCGATGCCGATGAGCTGATGAACAGTAGAAGTGTAGGAGACTAAGGAGACGATACTCCGTTTGTGGAATCGAGACTAGAGCCGCTTTATGCGGGGATTTGGCCCATGCTTTCCATATGTTGTGTGTTTCACGGATTATGGCCCATTAAGGAGCTAGAAAAGGTTCACTCTACAATGGCCTCTAGTCTCTAGGCTATAATGTACTCCCTCCGTTCCTAAATACTTCCTCCGTTCCTAAATATTTGTCTTTCTTGAGATTTTAATAAGTGACTACAAAGAAGCAAATTGAGTGAATCCACACTCTAAAATATGTCTATATACATTCATATGTGGTAGTCCATTTGAAGTCTCTAAAAAGAAAAATATTTAGGAACGGAGGGAGTATAAGTCTTTCTAGAAATTTTATTATGGACTACATACGGATGTATATAGACATAGTTTAGAGTGTAGGTTTATTCATTTTGCTCTGTATATAGTCTCTTATTGGAATCTCTAAAAAGACTTATATTTAGGAACGGAGGGAGTAATAAGTTTTGCGGTTATACTCCCTCCTTCCCATTTTGTAAGGCGCCAAAACTTTTCGCACGATAATTAGCGTAAGATGGTTGTTACTGAGTCGTCATATGGTTACAGGATTCATCCACGATCGTGTTAAAAAACACAAGGATCTTCCACGATCTCATCTTTTTTGTTTTTTGAGACAATCCACAATTTCATCTGTTTTCTTTAGGGTAACTAGCGATTTTATTGAAGGTTCACAAATAAGCGGGATACAAGCAACATCCGGTAAAAACCCTAGCCACACATGGTGACCCATTGAAAGTGAGCAACTCCTTTTGCGAAAGAGTGGGCTTCAAAATTATTTTCCCTAAACTCAAAACAGAAACCCGCCAAAAAGAAATTTGTACTACTAAGATGAATGTCTTTCAGAACTTGTGCATATGAAGGCGAAGCTCCCTTCTTGATGTTTGTAATGACCAATTGCAGTCCTAAGCAACTACTAGTTTCCGAATATTAAGATCTTGTGCCAGAGCTAACGCTTGGCAACATGCATGAGCCTCCGGTGTAGCTGGATCGACAAGGTCATCAAACACAGCAACAAAATTATAAGTGCCGCTGCAACTCCTTTGTCCCCAAGGTGCAAAATTCTTCCATCTACATTTGCCTTTGCAGCATCTTCAACAGGAATTGTCGATCTCCTAGTCTTCGGTCTTCTCACAACAGGAACATGTAATCTGCGCTCGAAAATTGGCAATCTCTGATTCTTCGAGGTATTTGTTTATGAAGGACATAGTCGACGGGGGACTTCGAAATTGTTCGTCGTCAATTGCCCGTCGCCTGGCCCACCAAATTGTCCACATGATGATTAGAACTCTCACAAAATCTTCATGTTTCAGCATATCGAAAAGCCAAAAGAGCCATAGCTTCGGATCTTCACTCCTATTTGAGATCACATGTTCAAGCACATCTTCATCTCCAAGAGCCCACACACATTTCGCCATCGGGCAACTGATAGTGAATGTCGCCATGAATCAGCATCAGAAAGTCGCCACGGTATCGTCTAATATGGGTGGTTGACCGATCCAGGAAAGCAGCGAACGGTCCAGCTCCATCGAGCGCAAAAGAGGAGGCCCAAGTGCACAAACTCCACATTGTCTAACCGCATGGACCAAGTGCACAAGCTCCATCGCATCAGTTAAAAAACTAACTACACACCAGATTGCCTAAAAAAACTGTATAGAAGATATTTGTGCGGGTTGAGAGGTTTAGGTGCCTCAGATTTTGGGGATTTATGGAAAAGGTTAGACTCCACATTGTTTAAGACGGTTACTAGTCTCTGCTCAAGCTTAATCTCTAGGAGAATATAGTGAAACCTGCCCACGCATGCATAACTCATCAATTACATTACTATAACCTCGACTAATAAGGGAAACCGAATATGCACAAGACAGTAACACTCACTTGAATTCGTAAGGGAAGAGTATTATAGCTTTGTTTTGATTTAATACAAATGATTGTAGCAGCTCGGCCTCAGTTTCTTTAGCCTGAGATTTAACCATATATGCATCTATGAGATTTGTGTTAATGAACCCAAATCACCGATTTGTCTTTTCTTCAATTCGGCGATCTTCAATCTGCATAATATAGTGAGAATAATTAAAAATACATGCAATGAAAGAGCTGACCTATATATAGAGACTTAATGACAGAAGTAGTACTACTTACAGGCAGTAGCAAGTGATCATTAACTTATCGAGGGCCTTTAGATTGAAAAACTCGAAGAACTCCTCAAATGGAACATTCAACAGTTCAATTCCAATGAGGTCATGCTCCTCTCTAACTCTCAGCGTCAAAATATTCCTCCCCCTAGACTCTCTGCAGGTTTTCATATACCAATCATGAAATCTTCGCAGCATCGTTGTTAGAGATCTTTCATCTTTGACAAGAGGCTTCCCGTACACGTATTTGTGTTCGTCCACCTCCAAGAAATCAAAATGTGCATCATCGGCCAGGTAATCTCCAAGATCGTTATAACCGGGCACCGTCCCGCCCCTATGATTCACGACAATGCTAGACACCTAGAGCGGGGGCAACAATTGGTTCGCTTATTCGCCGAGCTGGGCAACTTTTTTCCCAGCTCGTCGTTCTGCTAACCTTTGACCACTGACAGTACTTCCCGACCGCTCCGCTTCGATAAATGACTTTGTAAGAATGCGCTCATAGTTGTCTTTCACCGGAGACTTTGGTGGTTTCGTCAGGGCAGCCAGAGTACGCTTCGCTTTTACCAGATCTGTCTTCTCCTCCGGAGGTGGTTTTTTCTTTGCTTTGACCCCTTCAAAGAAGTTGGTCACTTCGGCTTGCATGATCTTCGCATTTTCCTCCTGGCTCCTCTCGTATGGTAAGTTCTCTCGAGTCTTCAGAGAATGACCGTATCTGTATTGCCTGCCTCTGGCTGTAATGCTAGATGCTGGAGCAGACGAAGCGGCTGCGGTTGTTTTTCCTTTCTTACGAGGCGGAGGAGAAGAACGACGCGCCGGAGCAACCGGAGCGGCGGCTGGTCTCTTCCGCCCTTGTTGACGAGGCGGAGAAGGAGGAGGCTGGCTGCTCGGGCGCACCGGCGCAGGCAGAGAAGGTGGCGGAGTGCCGCCACGTGCCGGAGAAGGAGGCTGAGTGTCCTGATCACTCATCGGAGGAGGCGGAGGAGGAGGCGGAGTGCCCTGACTCGCCGGAGGAGGAGGAGGAGGCGGAGGTGTCCAGTTCGGAAGGTTGATGAGCTCCTTCCGCCATAGGCATGGAGTCTTCAGAGAAGCACCCAGCCGAATCTCCCCTTCACCGGTAGGGTGGTCAAGCTGAAGGTCCTCAAACCCGTCCGTTATTTGATATTCCATCACCCTAGTATATCCTTCTGGAATCGGCCGTCCGTGGTAGGTTGAGCCAGGTTCATTAGGTATAACAGAGCCAACAGCCGCCTTGACTTTCAGTGTCATCCATCGCGTCATAAGGTGGCAATGTTGAGACTCCGTGATAGCATCCACGGGGTAGCTAGCAGGAGCCGTGAAGACAGTCTCCAGCTGCTGAGTCTGCTCGGTGGAAGCCACGCTGCTTCTCCACTGAGATGGCGGGGTAGCTTCTGGGGAAGCTTCGGCGGGTCGTTTGCTGCGATCTGCTTCTCGTTCCTCTAGCCCTTGTACCCTTTCGTGCAGCGCCTGCAGTTGGCTATGCTCCACTTTCTTCCTCCTCTCCTAGGTTTTGTAACCCCCTGCGTCCGGAAAGCCAGCCTTCCATGGAATAGAGCCTGGCGTGCCTCGTGTCCGTCCAGGGTGCTCAGGATTCCCGAGGGCCATTGTGAGCTCGTCCTTCTCTCTATCTGGAACGAACGTCCCTTGCTGCGCTTTCTCGATATACTCCTTAAGACTCGTGACGGGTATTCGCAGTTCCTTTTCCGTCCAAACGCACTTCCCTGATACAGGGTCCAAGGTTCCACCAACCCCGAAGAACCAAGTCCGGCAACGGTCTGGCCAGTTCAATGTCTCTGGTTCGACCCCTTTAGCAATCAGGTCATTCTCAGCCTTGTCCCACAAAGGTCGGGCTTTGAGGTAACCACCTGACCCCGTGCGATGGTGATGCTTCTTCTTCGCAGCATTAATCTTGCTTTTCGCTGACATCTTCTTACTCTTTTCCGATGTCTTGTGGGCCACAAATGCGGGTCATTGATCTCTGATCTTCTCATACTTTCCGATGAATTCTGGTGTCTTTTCTTTGTCGACAAACATTTTCAACTCATTCTTCCACCTCCTGAATAGTTATGCCATCTTCTTAAGAGCATGAGACTTGATCAATTGCTCTTTAACTGGCTTCTCTGGATCCTCCTCTGGCGGTAGGGTGAAATTTGCCTTAAGCGTTGTCCAAAGATCTTCTTTCTGCATATCGGAGACATAAGACACCTCAGGGTCTTCCTTCTTAGGCTTTAACCATTGCTGGATACTGATCGGGATCTTGTCCCTAACAAGAACCCCGCACTGAGCACGAAATGCATCCCTTCTCCGGATGGGTTCAATTGGCTTGCCATCGCGCGCGATTGCTGTGATCTCAAACCTTTCATCCGAGCACAACTTTTTCTTCGGGCCTCGTTTCTTTGCTGAAGTTGAGCTCGGTCTGGAGGGCTAGAGAAAAGAAGAAAGACGAGAGTTAATTAATATGTGTACATATGAAAATAATGAATGCATCAATTAGCTAGTCATCACGGGCTTAACTAATATATATATATACCTGTCCGGACTCGGTTCGGTCACCGGAGCCATCATGAACATAACCCTCTTCTTGTACTGGCATTAATGGGTCACCGGAGCCATCATAATCATAGCCTTCTTCACTACCCCGTCCTTCCTGCCATCGGTGTCATTGAGAAACGATGCAATGACATCACTTCCTTGTGCGATTATGTCCCCCAACATCGCTTCTGTTGCTTCGTCTCGGGGGTGCTCCATAGTTTCTGCAAATATTTACAACATGTCAATTATTATTCAAACATGACAGATGGGTATATATAGTGGCAAACGTAGAACTATCTAGCTAATCACAATAAGGAATCATATTAGTGGCCTCGACGCTGCTTCTCTAGGGTTTGGGGTGGCCTCGACAACACTTCAAGGGTCTGGGGTGGCCTGGACACAACGCTTCAAGGGTTTGGGGTGGCCTCGACGACAACGCTCTTTTAACTTGGTAAATTTGGGTGGCCTCGAGAGAGTTTGTCGGGTAAGGGCGCGGCGGGAGGGGGTAGGAGACCAATATCTTTTTTCTCTAGGGTTTAGGTGTCCTCGAGAGTTCTGGTCGAGCGAGAGGGCCGGGGGGGGGGTGCTCCCGTGGTATAAGTTATCACGGCCGAGAGGGTGACCCTCGACCCTCTGCCCTAGTTCCCGACCCTCAACCCTCTGCCCTAGTTCGCGATAAAAAAGAAAAAGAAAAAAAAGAGGAGAAGAAGAAGGAATAGAGGACTAGAAGAAAAACGTCTTCCACTCCTCTATTCCTTCTTCTTCTCCTTTTTTTCCTTCTTCTTCCTCTTCTTATTTTTTTCTGACGTCCCCCCTCATGTAAATGCGGTGGAAACACTTTATGAAAATGCGGTGGTGGCCGAGCCGGGCGGTTTTCTTTTACTTCTTCATTTTCCTTCATTTTTTCTTATATGTTTGTTTTCGTTTTCACTCTACATTTTCCTAATCATATAAATTAACTACACATATAAATAATATATATATAAACATATTTTTATGAATAAATATAATTACACATCTGAAATTTTCCTAATCTTAATACTAAACTAAACTAAAATAATCTATATATATATATGAACATATACATAAATTGACAAAAAAATACATTTATGAAAAAAATACTATGCACATGTACACACATATATACACATACAAACACATATACACAAAAAAATACAAAAAATGCTATGAAAAATGCAGGGCAGGGGCGGCGGGGCGGCGCGCGGCGCCAGCTCAGGGCAGGGGCGGCGGTGCGGCGGCCGTGCAGGACAGAGGCACAGGGGCGCGGGACCAGGCTGTGCTCACAGGGGGCGGCGGCGACGGCGAAGGTGAGTAGCCTGACTGCGTCGATGGCGGCGGTGACGCCGAAGGCGAGCATCCTGACAGCGTCGGTGGCGGCGGCGACGGCAAGGTGGAGCAGGGACGTCGGGCGGCGACGACGACGAGGAGGAGCAGGGGGCGTCGGGGGAGAAGTGGGGGATTTGGTCGAAACTGCTAAGTGCTGCTTATATATCAAAGCCTTTAGTCCCAGTTGGTGGCACCAACCGGGACGAATGCACCCCTTTAGTCCTGGTTGGTGCCACCAACCGGGACCAAAGGCCTCTTTTCAGCAGCCCAAAGGGCGGGAAGCAGAGGGCTTTGGTCCCGGTTGATGGCACGAACCGGGAATAAAGGGTGGGCATTGGTACCGGTTGGTGCCACGAACCGGTACCAATGCACCCCCTTTAGTCCCGATTGGTGCCACCAACCGGGACCAAAGGCCCCTATGTTTCCCGCGTCGCGGTCAAAGTTTAGTCCTACCTCGCTAGTTGAGAGGGGCACGCAGTGGTTTATAAGCCCCACTGCCGCACCCCTCTCGAGCTCCTTTGCACTACAGGCTTACGGGCCTACTTGCTACTTCTATGCTTGTTGGGCCTTCTAGGCCTACTGCGGGCCTGAATCCTGGCCCATGGATGGGTTTCTAGTCGTATTCAGGCCGTGGTGGCCCAGTTGGTGGGAAATTTTTAATTTTTTCTAGTTTTTTTGTTTTCTTTTTGCTATTTTTTTGTTTCTACTTACAACAAGATACTTATTTATTTTAGTTTATTTTGTTTGTAATTACTTATTAATTTTATTTTATGATAATTCTTTTTGCTATTAAAGTTTCTAACAAAAAAAGGTTCTTTATGAAAGTTCTTTTTGCTTTTAATGATTTTGAACAGAAAATACTTTGATAATTTTAGTTGCATCAATTTTATATAATTTTAGTTTCAATAATACTAGAGGTTGCTTATAATGTTTTGAACAGAAAATACTTTGATAATTTTAGTTTCATAAATTTTATTTATGTTATTAAACTTTATTTTTTTATTTTATTTTATTTCTACTTATCTATTTTATTAAAGTTTATATTATTTTGTTTCAAATTACTTATTTATTTTATTTTATTTTGTTTCTGACTTCATTTGTATTTTTCATGCATTTACTTATTATTTTGAGCTATAAGACCATGAAATTGAAAAGCATTTGAAATTAACTCTAAAAATGTTCCAAGTTGACATGGTATCATCATTTCACCCACATAGCATGTGCAAGAAATTACACAGGCTTACGGCAAAAACTAGATGCACTTCGTCTACAAAATAGACAATCTCCTTCGAAATATCATGGTTTCATACGGAAACTCGTCTGTAACAAAGGGATTTTATTTTTTTTGAACTTATTTGAACTCCATAGTTTTTCTGTGTTCAAAATGCACTATTCAAAGCCACATCATCAATTTACAACCCTCTCCGATTTCATTTGTTATTTTTCATGCATTTACTGATTATTTTGAGCTATAACACGATGAAATCGAAAAGCATTTGAAATGAACTCTGAAAAGGTTCCAAGTTAGCATGGTATCATCATTTCACCCACATATCATGTGCAAGAAAGTACAGAGGCTTACGGCAAAAAAGGATGCACTTCGTGTACAAAACACACAATCTCCTTCGAAGTATCAGGGTTTCATATGGAAACTCGTCTGTTACAAAGTGATTTCATTTTTTTGAACTTATTTGAACTCCATAGTTTTTATGTGTTCAAAATGCACCATTCAAAGCCACATCATCAATTTACAACCCTTTCCGACTTCATTTGTTATTTTTCATGCATTTACTGATTATTTTGAGCTATAAGACCATGAAATTGAAAAGCATTTGAAATGAACTCTGAAAAGATTCCAAGTTGGCATGGTATCATCATTTCACCCACATAGCATGTGCAAGAAAGTATAGAGGCTTACGGCAAAAAATGGATGCACTTCGTGTACAAAATAGATAATCTCCTTCGAAGTATCAGGATTTCATACGGAAACTCGTCTGTTACAAAGGGATTTCATTTTTTTTGAACTTATTTGAACTCCATAGTTTCTCTGTGTTCAAAATGCACCATTCAAATCCACATCATCAATTTACAACCCTTTCCGACTTCATTTGTTATTTTTCATGCATTTACTGATTATTTCGAGCTATAAGACCACGAAATTGAAAAGCATTTGAAGTGAACTCTGAAAAGGTTCCAAGTTGGCATGGTATCATCATTTCACCCACATAGCATGTGCAAGAAAGTACAGAGGCTTACGACAAAAACTGGATGCACTTCGTGTACAAAACAGACAATCTCCTTCGAAGTATCAGGGTTTCATACGGAAATTCGTCTGTTACAAAGGGATTTTATTTTTTTGAACTTATTTGAACTCCATAGTTTTTATGTGTTCAAAATGCACCATTCAAAGTCACATCATCAATTTACAACCTTTCTGACTTCATTTGTTATTTTTCATGCATTTACTGATTATTTTGAGCTATAAGACCATGAAATTTAAAATCATTTGAAATGAACTCTGAAAAGGTTCCAAGTTGGCATGGTTGTTGGGGAACGTAGCAGAAATTCAAAATTTTCCTACATGTCACCAAGATCTATCTAAGGAGAAACCAGCAACGAGGGGAAGGAGAGTGCATCTACATACCCTTGTAGATCGCTAAGCGGAAGCGTTCAAGAGAACGGAGTTGAAGGAGTCGTACTCGTCGTGATCCAAATCACCGGAGATCCGAGTGCCGAACGGACGGCACCTCCGCGTTCAACACACGTACAGCCCAGTGACGTCTCCCACGCCTTGATCCAGCAAGGAGAGAGGGAGAGGTTGAGGAAGACTCCATCCAGCAGCAGCACAATGGCGTGGTGTTGATGGAGGAGCGTGGTGATCCAGCAGGGCTTCGCCAAGTACCGCGGGAGAGGAGAAGTAAGAGAGGTAGGGCTGCGCCAATAGAGGAAGAAACTCATGTCTTGGGCAGCCCCCAGGCCTCGAGTATTTATAAGGGGAGGGGAGGGGGCTGCGCCCCCTCTAGGGTTCCCTCCCCAAGGGTGGCGGCAGCCCCCAGATGCCATCTGGGTGGCGGCCAGAGGGGGAGAGAGGGGAGGCACGCCTGGGGTGGGCCTTAGGGCCCATCTGCCCTAGGGTTTGCACCCTCCCACTCTCCCTTGCGCCTTGGGCCCCTTGTGGGGGGCGCACCAGCCCACCTGGGGCTGGTTCCCTCCCACACTTGGCCCATGCAGCCCTCCGGGGTTGGTGGCCCCACTTGGTGGACCCCCGGGACCCTCCCGGTGGTCCCGGTACGTTACCGGAAAAACCCGAAACTTTTCCGGTGACCAAAACAGGACTTCCCATATATAAATCTTTACCTCCGGACCATTCCGGAACTCCTCGTGACGTCCGGGATCTCATCCGGGACTCCGAACAACATTCGGTAACCACATACAAACTTCCTTTATAACCCTAGCGTCATCAAACCTTAAGTGTGTAGACCCTACGGGTTCGGGAACCATGCAGACATGACCGAGACGTTCTCCGGTCAATAACCAACAGCGGGATCTGGATACCCATGTTGGCTCCCACATGTTCCACGATGATCTCATCGGATGAACCGCGATGTCAAGGACTCAATCGATCCCGTATACAATTCCCTTTGTCTAGCGGTATTGTACTTGCCCGAGATTCGATCGTCGGTATCCCGATACCTTGTTCAATCTCGTTACCAGCAAGTCTCTTTACTCGTTCCGTAACACATCATCCCATGATCAACCCCTTGGTCACATTGTGCACATTATGATGATGTCCTACCGAGTGGGCCCAGAGATACCTCTCCGTTTACACGGAGTGACAAATCCCAGTCCCGATTCATGCCAACCCAACAGACACTTTCGGAGATACCTGTAGTGCACCTTTATAGCCACCCAGTTACGTTGTGACGTTTGGTACACCCAAAGCATTCCTACGGTATCCGGGAGTTGCACAATCTCATGGTCTAAGGAAATGATACTTGACATTAGAATAGCTTTAGCATATGAACTACGATCTTTGTGCTAGGCTTAGGATTGGGTCTTGTCCATCACATCATTCTCCTAATGATGTGATCCCGTTATCAACGACATCTTAATGTCCATGGTTAGGAAACCGTAACCATCTATTGATCAACGAGCTAGTCAACTAGAGGCTTACTAGGGACATGGTGTTGTCTATGTATCCACACATGTATCTGTGTTTCCTATCAATACAATTTAAGCATGGATAATAAACGATTATCATGAACAAGGAAATATAATAATAACTAATTTATTATTGCCTCTAGGGCATATTTCCAATAGTCTCCCACTTGCACTAGAGTCAATAATCTAGTTCACATCACCATGTGATTAACACTCAGAGGTCACATCGCCATGTGACCAACATCCAAAGAGTTTACTAGTGTCATTAAACTAGTTCACATCATCATGTGATTAAGACTCAATGAGTTCTGGGGTTTGATCATGTTTTCCTTGTGAGAGAGGTTTTAGTCAACGGGTCTGCAACATTCAGATCCGTATGTACTTCGCAATTCTCTATGTCATATTGTAAATGCTGCTTCCACGCTCCACTTGGAGATATTCCAAATGGTTGCTCCACTATACGTATCCGGTTTGCTACTCAGAGTCATTCGGATAGGTGTTAAAGCTTGCATCGTCATAACCCTTTACGCCGAACTCTTTATCACCTCCATAATCGAGAAACAAATCCTTATTCCTCTAAGGATAATTTTGACCGCCATCTGGTGATCCACTCCTTGATCACCTTTGTACCCTCTTGCCAGACATGTGGCAAGGCACACATCAGGTGCGGTACTTAGCATAGCATACTCTAGAGCCTACGTCTGAAGCATAGGGGACGACCTTCGTCCTTTCTCTCTTTTCTGCCATGGTCGAGCTTTAACTCTTAACTTCATACCTTACAACTCAGGCAATAACTCCTCCTTTGACTGATCCATCTTGAACACTTTCAAGATCATGTCAAGGTACGTGCTCATTTGAAAGTATCATTAAGCGTTTTGATCTATCCTCATAGATCTTGATGCTCAATGTTCAAGTAGCTTAATCCAGGTTTTCAATTGAAAAACACCTTTCAAATAACCCTATATGCTTTCTAGAAATTCTACATCATTTCTGATCATCAATATGTCAACAACATATACTCATCAGAAATTCTATAGTGCTCCCACTCACTTCTTTGGAAATACAAGTTTCTCATGTACTTTGTATAAACCCAAAATCTTTGATCATCTTATCAAAGCGCACATTCCAACTCCGAGATGCTTACTCCAGTCCTTAGAAGGATCGCTGGAGCCAGCATACCTTTTAGCATCCTTAGGATCGACAAAACTTTTCTGATTGTATCACATACAACCTTTCCTTACGAAAACTGGTAAGGAAACTCGTCTTGACATCCATCTGCCAGATTTCATAAATGCAGCTAATGCTAACATGATTCCGAAGGACTTAAGCATCGCTACGAATGAGAAAATCTCATCGTAGTCAACTCCTTGAACTTGTGAAAAACTCTTCGCCACAAGTCGAGCTTCATAGACGGTGACATTACCATCCACGTCCGTCTTCTTCTTAAAGATCCATTTATCTCAATGGCTTGCCGATCATCGGGCAAGTCCACCAAAGTCCATGCTTTGTTCTAATACATGGATCCTATCTCGGATTTCATGGCTTCTAACCATTTGTCGGAATTTGGGCCCACCATCGCTTCTCCATAGCTTGTAGGTTCTTTGTTGTCTAGCAACATGACCTTCAAGACAGGATTACTGTACCACTCTGAAGTAGTACGCATCCTTGTCACCCTACGAGGTACGGTAGTGACTTGATTCAAAACTTCATGATCACTATCATAAGCTTCTACTTCAATTGGTGTAGGCGCCACAGGAACAACTTCATGTGCCCTGCTACACACTAGTTGTAGTAATGGTTCAATAACCATATCAAGTCTCCACCATCCTCCCACTCAACTTTTCGAGACAAACTTTTCCTCGAGAAAGGACCCGGTTTAAGAAACAATCTCTATTGCTTTTGGATCTGAATTAGGAGGTATACCCAACTGTTTTGGGTGTCCTATGAAGATGCATTTTATCCGCTTTGGGTTCGGGCTTATCAACCTGAAACTTTTTCACATAAGCGTCGCAACCCCAAATTTTTTTAAGAAACGACAACTTAGGTTTCTCCAAACGGTGTCGTCTCAACGGAATTACGTGGTACCCTATTAAAGTGAGTGCGGTTGTCTCTAATGCCTAACCCATGAACGATAGTGGTAATTCGATAAGAGACATCAAGGTACGCACCATATCCAATAGGGTGCTACTATGATGTTCAGACACACCATCACACTATGGTGTTCCAGGCGGTATTAATTGTGAAACAATTTCCACAATGTCTTAATTGTGTGCCAAAACTCGTAACTCAGATATTCATCTCTATGATCATATCATAGACATTCTATCCTCTTGTCACGAAGATCTTAAACTTCACTCTGAAATTACTTGAACCATTCAATAATTCAGACTTGTGTTTCATCAAGTAAATATACTCAACATCTACTCGAATCATCTGTGAAGTAAGAACATAACGATATTCACTGCATGCCTCAGCACTCATTGGACTGCACACATCAAAATGTGTTACTTCCAACAAGTTGCTATCTAGTTCCATCTTACTGAAACCGAGGCTTTTCAGTCATCTTGTCCATGTGGTATGATTTGCATATCTCAAGTGATTCAAAATCAAGTGAGTCTAAACGATCCATCTGCATGGAGTTTCTTCATGCGTATGCACCAATAGACATGGTTCGCATGTCTCAAACTTTTCAAAAATGAGTGAGTCCAAAGATCCATCAACATGGAGCTTCTTCATGCGTTTTATACCATTATGACTTACATGCCAGTGCCACAAGTAAGTGGTACTATCATTACTATCTTATAATTTTTGGCATGGAAATGTGTATCACTACGATCGAGATTCAATAAACCATTCCTTTAGGTGCAAGACCATTGAAGGTATTATTCAAATAAATAGAGTAACCATTATTCTCCTTAAATGAATAACCGTATTGCGATAGACATAATCCAATCATGTCTATGCTCAACGCAAACACCAAATGACAATTATTCAGGTTTAATACTAATCTTGATGGTAGAGGGAGCGTGCGATGTTTGATCACATCAAACTTGGAAACACTTCCAACACATATCATCAGCTCACTTTAGCTAGTCTCCGTTTATTCCGTAGCCTTTTATTTCAAGTTACTAACACTTAGCAGCCGAACCGGTATCTAATACCCTGGTGCTACTAGGGGTACTAGTAAAGTACACATTAACATAATGTATATCCAATATACTTCTATCGACCTTGCCAGCCTTCTCATCTACCAAGTATCTAGGGTAATTCTGCTCCAGTGGTTGTTCCCCTTATTACAGAAGCACTTAGTCTCGGGTTTGGGTTCAACCTTGGGTTTCTTCACTAGAGCAGCAGCTGTTTTGCCGTTTCATGAAGCATTCCTTCTTGCCCTTGCCCTTCTTGAAACTAGTGGTTTCACTAACCATCAACAATTGATGCTCCTTCTTGATTTCTACTTTCGCGGTGTCAAACATCGCGAATATCTCAAGGATCATCATATCTATCCCTGATATGTTATAGTTCATCACGAAGCTCTAGCAGCTTGGTGGCAATGACTTTGGAGAAACATCACCATCTCATCTGGAAGATCAACTCCCACTCGATTCAAGTGATTGTTGTACTCAGACAATCTGAGTACAAGCTCAACGATTGAGCTTTTCTCCCTTAGTTTGCAGGCTAAGAGATTCGTCGGAGGTCTTACACCTCTTGACGTGGGCACGAGCCTGAAATCCCAATTTCAGCCCTCGAAACATCTCATATGTTTCGCGACATTCCAAAATCATCTTCGGTGCCTCAACTCTAAACCGTTTATCATTAGTGAACTATCACGTAGTTATCAAAACGTGTATGTCCGATGTTCGCAACATCCACAAACGACGTTTGGGGTTCAGCACACTGAGCGGTGCATTAAGGACATAAGCTTTCTACTGTCCGCATCATCACTACTATCAACTTTCAACTATATTTTCTCTAGGAACATATCTAAACAGTGGAACTAAAGTGCGAGCTTACGACATAATTTGCAAAGATCTTTTGACTATGTTCAGGATAATTAAGTTCATCTTATGAACTCCCACTCAGATAGACATCCCTCTAGTCATCTAAGTGATTACATGATCCGAGTCAACTAGGCCGTGTCCGATCATCACGTGAGACGGACTAGTCATCATCGGTGAACATCTTCATGTTGATCGTATCTACTATACGACTCATGCTCGACCTTTCGGTCTCTGTGTTCCTAGGCCATGTCTGTACATGCTAGGCTCGTCAAGTTAACCCTAAGTGTTTCACGTGTGTAAATCTGTCTTACACCCGTTGTATGTGAACGTAAGAATCCATCACACCCGATCATCACGTGGTGCTTAGAAGCGACGAACTTTAGCAACGGTGCACAGTTAGGGGAGAACACTTCTTGAAATTGTTGTAAGGGATCATCTTATTTACTACCGTCGTTCTAAGTAAACAAGATGCATAAACATAATAAACATCACATGGAATTATATAGTAGTGACATGATATGGCCAATATCATATAGCTCCATTGATCTCCATCTTCGGGGCTCCATGATCATCATCGTCACCGGCATGACACCATGATCTCCATCATCATGATCTCCATCATCGTGTCTCCATGAAGTTGTCTCGCCAACTTATTACTTCTACTACTATGGCTACCGGTTAGCAATAAAGTAAAGTAATTACATGGCGTTGTTCAATGACATGCAGGTCATACAATAAATAAAGACAACTCCTATGGCTCCTGCCGGTTGTCATACTCATCGACATGCAAGTCGTGATTCCTATTACAAGAACATGATCAATCTCATACATCACATATCATTCATCACATTCTTCTTGGCCATATCACATCACATAGCATACCCTGCAAAAACAAGTTAGACGTCCTCTAATTGTTGTTTGCATGTTTTACGTGGCTGCTATGGGTTTCTAGCAAGAACGTATCTTACCTACACAAAACCACAACGTGATATGCCAATTGCTATTTACCCTTCATAAGGACCCTTTTCATCGAATCCGTTTCGACTAAAGTGGGAGAGACTGGCACCCGCTAGCCACCTTATGCACCAAGTGCATGTCAGTCGGTGGAACCTGTCTCACGTAAGAGTACGTGTAAGGTCGGTCCGGGCCGCTTCATCCCACAATACCGTCGAAACAAGATTGGACTAGTAACGGTAAGCATATTGAACAACATCAACGCCCACAACTACTTTGTGTTTTACTCGTGCAAAGAATCTACGCAATAGACCTAGCTCATGATGCCACTGTTGGGGAATGTAGCAGAAATTCAAAATTTTCCTACATGTCACCAAGATCCATCTAACGAGAAACCAGCAACGAGGGGAAGGAGAGTGCATCTACATACCCTTGTAGATCGTTAAGCGGAAGCGTTCAAGAGAACGGGGTTGAAGGAGTCGTACTCGTCGTGATCCAAATCACCGGAGATCCGAGTGCCGAACGGACGGCACCTCCGCGTTCAACACACGTACAGCCTGGTGACGTCTCCCACGCCTTGATCCAGCAAGGAGTGAGGGAGAGGTTGAGGAAGACTCCATCCAGCAGCAGCACAACGGCGTGGTGTTGATTGAGGAGCGTGGTGATCCAGCAGGGCTTCGCCAAGCACCGCGGGAGAGGAGAAGTAAGAGAGGTAGGGCTGCGCCAATAGAGGAAGAAACTCATGTCTTGGGCAGCCCCAGGCCTCGAGTATTTATAGGGGGAGGGGAGGGGGCTGCGCCCCCTCTAGGGTTCCCTCCCCAAGGGTGGCGGCAGCCCCCAGATGCCATCTGGGTGGCGGCCAGAGGGGGAGAGAGGGGAGGCGCGCCTGGGGTGGGCCTGAGGGCCCATCTGCCCTAGGGTTTGCACCCTCCCACTCTCCCTTGCGCCTTGGGCCCCTTGTGGGGGGCGCACCAGCCCACCTGGGGCTGGTTCCCTCCCATACTTGGCCCATGCAGCCCTCCGGGGTTGGTGGCCCCACTTGGTGGACCCCCGGGACCCTCCCGGTGGTCCCGGTACGTTACCGGAAAAACCCGAAACTTTTCCGGTGACCAAAACATGACTTCCCATATATAAATCTTTACCTCCGGACCATTCCGGAACTCCTCGTGACATCCGGGATCTCATCCGGGACTCCGAACAACATTCCGTAACCACATACAAACTTCCTTTATAACCCTAGCGTCATCGAACCTTAAGTGTGTAGACCCTACGGGTTCGGGAACCATGCAGACATGACCGAGACGTTCTCCGGTCAATAACCAATAGTGGGATCTGGATACCCATGTTGGCTCCCACATGTTCCACGATGATCTCATCGGATGAACCACGATGTCAAGGACTCAATCGATCCCGTATACAATTCCCTTTGTCTAGCGGTATTGTACTTGCCCAAGATTCGATCGTTGGTATCCCGATACCTTGTTCAATCTCGTTACCAGCAAGTCTCTTTACTCGTTCCGTAACACATCATCCCGTGATCAACCCCTTGGTCACATTGTGCACATTATGATGATGTCCTACCGAGTGGGCCCAGAGATACCTCTCTGTTTACACGGAGTGACAAATCCCAGTCTCGATTCGTGCCAACCCAACAGACACTTTCGGAGATACCTGTAGTGCACCTTTATAGCCACCCAGTTACGTTGTGACGTTTGGTACACCCAAAGCATTCCTACGGTATCCGGGAGTTGCACAATCTCATGGTCTAAGGAAATGATACTTGACATTAGAATAGCTTTAGCATATGAACTACGATCTTTGTGCTAGGCTTAGAATTGGGTCTTGTCCATCACATCATTCTCCTAATGATGTGATCCCGTTATCAACGACATCTTAATGTCCATGGTTAGGAAACCGTAACCATCTATTGATCAACGAGCTAGTCAACTAGAGGCTTACTAGGGACATGGTGTTGTCTATGTATCCACACATGTATCTGTGTTTCCTATCAATACAATTATAGCATGGATAACAAACGATTATCATGAACAAGGAAATATAATAATAACTAATTTATTATTGCCTCTAGGGCATATTTCCAACAATGGTATCATCATTTCACCCACATAGCATGTGCACGAAAGTACAGAGGCTTACAGCAAACACTGGATGCACTTCATGTACAAAACAGACAATCTCTTTCGAAGTATCAAGGTTTCATACGGAAACTCGTCTGTTACAAAGTGATTTCATTTTTTTGAATTTATTTGAACTCCATAGTTTTTTTGTGTTCAAAATGCACCATTCAAAGCCACATCATCAATTTACAACCCTTTCCGACTCATTTGTTATTTTTTATGTATTTACTGATTATTTTGAGCTATAAGACCATGAAATTGAAAAGCATTTGAAATGAACTCTGAAAAGGTTCCAAGTTGGCATGGTATCATCATTTCACCCACATAGCATGTGCAAGAAAGTACAGAGGCTTACGGAAAAAAATGGATGCACTTCGTGTACAAAACAGACAATCTCCTTTGAAGTATCAGGGTTTCATACGGAAACTCGTCTGTTACAAAGGGATTTCATTTTTTTGAACTTATTTGAACTCCATAGTTTTTCTGAATTCAAAATGCACCTTCAAATCCGCATCATCAATTTACAACCCTTTCCGACATCATTTGTTATTTTTCATGCATCTACTGATTATTTTGAGCTATAAGACCATGAAATTGAAAAGCATTTGAAATGAACTCTGAAAAGGTTCCAAGTTGGCATGGTATCATCATTTCACCCACATAGCATGTGCAAGAAAGTACAGAGGCTTACGACAAAAACTGGATGCACTTCGTGTACAAAACAGACAATCTCCTTCGAAGTATCAGGGTTTCATACGGAAACTCGTCTGTTACAAAGGGATTCTATTTTTTTGAACTTATTTGAACTCCATAGTTTTTCTGTGTTCAAAATGCACCATTCAAAGTCACATCATCAATTTACAACCTTTCTGACTTCATTTGTTATTTTTCATGCATTTACTGATTATTTTGAGCTATAAGACCATGAAATTTAAAATCATTTGAAATGAACTCTGAAAAGGTTCCTAGTTGGCATGGTATCATCATTTCACCGACATAGCATGTGCACGAAAGTACAGAGGCTTACAGCAAAAACTGGATGCACTTCGTGTACAAAACAGACAATCTCTTTCGAAGATTAGGGTTTCATACGGAAACTCGTCTTTTACAAAGGAATTTCATTTTTTTGAACTTATTTGAACTCCATAGTTTTTTTGTGTTCAAAATGCACCATTCAAAGCCACATCATCAATTTACAACCCTTTCCGACTTCATTTGTTATTTTTCATGCATTTACTGATTATTTTGAGCTATAAGACCATGAAAATTAAAAGCATTTGAAATGAACTCTGAAAAGGTTCCAAGTTGGCATCGTATCATCATTTCACCCACATAGCATGTGCACGAAAGTACAGAGGCTTACGGCAAAAACTGGATGCACTTCGTGAACAAAACATACAATCTCCTTCGAAGTATTAGGGTTTCATACAGATACTCGTCTGTTACAAAGGAATTTCATTTTTTTGAACTTATTTGAACTCCATAGTTTTTCTATGTTCAAAATGCACCATTCAAAGCCACATCATCAATTTACAACCCTTTCCGACTTCATTTGTTATTTTTCATGCATTTACTGATTATTTTGAGCTATAAGACCATGAAATTTAAAAGCATTTGAAATGAATTCTGAAAAGGTTCCATGTTGGCATGGTATCATCATTTCACCCACATAGCATGTGCACGAAAGTACAGAGGCTTACGGCAAAAACTGGATGCACTTCGTATACAAAACATACTATCTCCTTCGAAGTATCAGGGTTTCATACGGAAACTGGTCTGTTACAAAGGGATTTCACCCACATAGCATGTGCAACATATAGCTCTCCGGTGCATCTAATTAAACCATACATTGAAATTATGAAAAACATTTATATGCAAAAACAAATGCGATCATAATCGCAACCAAGGTAACAACTGATCCAACTGCATAATGATACCAAGCCTCGGTATGAATGGCATATTTTCTAATCTTTCTAATCTTCAACCGCATTGCATCCATCTTGATCTTGTGATCTCGATGACATCCACAACATGCAACTCCAATATCATCTTCTCCTCCTCAATTTTTCTTATTTTTTCCTTAAAGTAATTGTTTTCTTCTTCAACTAAATTTAACCTCTCGACAATAGGGTCGGTTGGAATTTCTGGTTCAACCACCTCCTAGATAAATAAAATCTATGTCACGTTGGTCGGCATAATTGTCATAAACAATAAATGAACCAAATAGTTATCAAAAGATAATATATACCACATCCGAATCTTAGACAGGACGAGGGCCGACGGGGGCGGATACCAAAACCATCACACTTTATAATAACAAGAAATAATAAAAGTAAGAAAATTAGACAAGTATCTATCTGAAGTAAGAAGTTTTTTCTTTCAGAAATAAGATAAGAACAAGAGGCTCACCACGATGGTGCCGGCGACGAGATCCACGCGGGCGATCGACGGTGAAGACGGGGACAGGACGTGATAGACCGCTAAACCTAGACAAATCTCGGGGAAAATGGAGCTCGGAGGTCGATTTTCGAGAGGAGAACGATTAACTAGTGTGGCTCGGACATTTCATCGAACACCTCATGTGCATAGGAGGTGAGCTACAGCACCCAAATGCCCTCCCCTTGCCGGCCAAAAAAAAACAGAGTGCTCTGCCGCGGCGATGGGTATATATAGGCAACCTATTTGTCCCGGTTCGTGGCATGAACCGGGACTAAATCCCTTCCTTCTATCCCGGTTCGTGGAACGAATCGGTACTAATGGCTGTGGGCCAGGAACGCGACCTATTGGTCCCGGTTCGTGCCTAGAACCGGGACAAATGGGTCCAGACGAACCGGGACCAATGCCGACGAGGCCCCGGTCGGCCCCCTGGGCTCATGAACCGGGTCTAATGCCCCCCATTGGTCCCGGTTCATGAAGAACCGGGACTAATGGGCTGGCCAGGTCCGAACCAAAGCCCTGTTTTCTACTAGTGGGAGAAAGATCAGTCGACGACCCCATCAATACATTGTGGTTTGCATTCTATTTCTCTACATGGTATCAGACTAAAACCTGATCCTCTCCCAGCCGCGCCGCTGTTGCCTCCTGGCCGCCGCCGCTACTCCCGCCTCGCGCCGCCGCACCCTTGCCATCGCGCCCCACCGCCGCACCCTTGCCGCCGTGCCCCTCTACTCCTCCCCCACCCCGCCGCCGCACTCCTCCCCAAACCCTAACACCCGTGCGCCGCTCCTCCCCCCAAACTCTAACCCTACACCGCTCCACCTCGCTGCCATGTCAAACCGCTCCACCTCCATCGGCCCCAGCAACCCCTTCGACTCCTCCTACGGCACCGAACCGATGAGCCACTCGCCGCCGACATTCGCAACATCTCCCTCTCCGAGCACGTCCCTATCATCCTCTCCCACACCTCCGCCAACTACTACGCCTGGAAAACCTACTTCAATCTCCTTTTCCATGAGTTCAATCTCCGTGACCACATGGACGGTCTTGCCAACTTCTTTGCCGGTAACCGCGACGCCAACTGGATGGCCATCGATGCCACCCTCATCCGGTGGTTCTTCCTCACCGTCTCTCCGGACATCTTCCGCACCGTCTTTCGCGATGGGGACGATGCCTACATGGTGTGGACTAAGATCAATGGCCTCTTCACCGACAATAAGCTCCAACGGATTGTTTTCTTGCAGCAGGAATTTTTTGGGTGTCACCAGAACGACTCCACCATCGACGCCTACTGTCTCCAGCTCAAGACCCTCTTCGACGAGCTCAACGACTTCGGGTTCAAGGTGGGAGACGAGCTTCTTCTCTCGACGCTCACCGCCGGCCTCAACGAGGACTTCGGCAACGTCGCCTCCAACCTCACCCTTATGGCCAACCCCACCTATGAGTGGGCGGTGGCCTATCTTCGCCTTGAGGAGCGGCGGATGAAGCATCTCCGCACTCGTGCTGCCCACACCGCCCTCGCTGTTGGTCTCTCCAACGGCGCCCCTACACCAACATCGGCGCCCCGTCCCCAGCCTGCCGCGCCTCACCCGCTGCCTCCCCCGGCTCCACAGCCGCCCCAACCGGCGTGCACCGGTGGGAACGGTGGGAATCGACGCCGCGGTCGCGGCGGTCAACGACAAGGCGGCGGCGGTCAGCGCCAAGGCGGTGGCGGTGGCGGTGGTGGCCAGCCCCGCAGACAGCAGCAGCCCCCGCCCCCATGGGCTGGCGGTTACAACCCCTGGACGGGGCTCGTGCATGCGTATAGCATGCCCGTGCCGCGGCCCCCCGCCCCAGGGATCCTTGGCCCTCGCCCCGCCTCTCAGCAGGCCCTTCTGGCCACGCCCCAGCCGGGTGTTCTTGGCGCTTACGGCGGGCCGCCCGCCCCACCGGCTGCATCTCCCTACGGCGCATATGGCGCTGCATACAGCGCCCCTGGTTATGGCGTGTACAGCGCCCTGCAGCCCGCTCCTGGCACGTGGGACCCAACGCTCTTAGCCGCACTGCAGCAGCCGCCACCCTACTTTGGCGGTGGTGGCGATTGGTTCATGGACTCCGGCGCCACAGCTCATATGTCTGCTCACCCGGGTAACCTCTCCTCTGTCTTTCCTACTTCCACTTCATCCCGCATCATCATCGGTAACGGTGTTGGTCTTCCTATATCGCATGTTGGCTCTGCTAGTTTTCCCTCCACCTCTCGACCTCTTTCTCTTAACAATGTCATTGTCTCTCCTCATCTAATTTAGAACTTAGTTTCCATTCGTAATCTCTCTCGTGATAACTCTGTAACTGTGGAATTTGACGAAGTTGGATTTTCTGTTAAGGACGCTCGCACCAGGATGATTCTTCAGCGATGTGACAGTCCTGGCGATCTCTACCCAGTTCAGTCGCCATCATCTCCGGGTGGTCCTCGAGCTCTCTCCGCCGGCGTCGACCTTTGGCATGCTTGTCTTGGGCATCCTAGCAGTTCTTCACTTCGTCAAATAATGCGAGGATTTTCTTTTTCATGTAATAAAACGGCCGCTCACTCATGTGAAGCCTGCCAGTTAGGCAAACATGTTCGCCTTCCTTTTAGTGCATCCTCCACAGTTGCTTCTTTCCCGTTTGAGTTAATTCACAGCGATGTATGGACCTCTCTAGTTCCCAGTAATTCTGGCTATCTTTACTATCTCGTTATACTGGATGATTACTCTCACTTTGTGTGGACGTTTCCTCTTCGTAGGAAATCCGATGTTACTGCCACCCTCATTGCATTTTATGCTTATGTCTCCACACAGTTTGGGCGGCCCACACTAGCACTTCAGACCGACAACGGCAAAGAATTCGACAACCTAACCATTCGCCATCTTCTTTCTTCTCATGGCACCGTGTTCTGCCTCACGTGTCCATACACCTCTCAGCAGAATAGCCGTGCTGAGCGCATCCTACGCACCCTCAATGAGTGTGTGCGTACCCTCCTTTCCCATGCCTATATGCCTTCTCAGTTCTGGCCTGATGCCCTCGCCACCGCCACCCTCCTCATCAACCTCCGACCATGTCGCCCACGTTGGCACTATGCGCCACACCATCTTGTTTATGGCACTCCTCCTTCCTACGATGACCTCCGTATTTTCGGTTGCCGTTGCTACCCTAACTCCACCGCCACCGCCCCTCATAAACTCGCTCCTCGCTCCGTTCCATGTGTCTTTCTTGGTTACCCGGCCAACACTAAGGGTTATCGCTGCTATGACCCCGTGTCTCATTGTGTCATCACCTCCCGAGACGTGTACTTTGATGAGCTCGTTTTTCCCTTTGCACAGGAACAGGTGGAGCCCTCTCCGTCACCTGCGGCGGGCCACCCTCCACTCCGCCGCTTGCTGCCAGCCTTGGGTGCTCCGGCGCCCCCACCCGCGGTGCCCCCCTCGGGATCGGAGCCGTCCGCGGCTTCCTATGGCTCGACGCCCCCATCGCCTCTACCTGATGAGTCGGCCTCGCCCGGAGCCACGTCGACACCCCCTCGGTCCTCCTCTCCCCATGCTGGGCCGCATGCCAGGCCGCATGCTGGGCCGGCTTCGTATGGCGCTGGCCGCCTCGGTCCCCCGACGCCACGGCCTCGCCTGGCGCTACATCGACACCGCCTAGGTGTCCCGACGCCGCGGTCTCGCCTGGCGCCGCACCGACGCCTTGGTCTCCCGCCACCGCGGCCTCGCCGGGCGCTACACCGATGCCGCCTAGGTCTCCCGACGCCACGCCCTCGCCGCCACCTCCGGCTGGTCCCGTTACGCGCTCGCGTGCCGGCGTTTTCCGCCCGAGCTCGCGTTACCCTGCGGACGACTACATCTTCACTGCCTCGACGATCTCTCCTTCTCCGCTGCCGTCCTCCATTCGGGCCGCTCTTCGCGATCCCCTATGGCTGGCCGCGATGCAGGAGGAGTTCGACGCTTTGCAGCGAAACCGGACTTGGCAGCTTGTTCCCCGACCTCGTCATGCTAACGTGATCACTGGGAAGTGTGTCTTCAAGCACAAGCTTCGTCCCGATGGCACCCTTGACCGTTATAAGGCGCGTTGGGTTGTTCGTGGTTTCCGGTAACGCGCCGGTGTGGACTTCACCGACACCTTCGCTCCGGTTGTTAAGCCCGGGATGATCCGCACTGTTTTACAGTTGGCGGTCTCTCGTGCCTGGACGATTCATCAGATGGACATCTCCAACACGTTTCTCCATGGTCATCTTGAGGAGCAGGTCTTCTGTCAGTAGCCTACGGGGTTTGTTGACCCAGCGTGTCCTGATCATGTGTGCCTGCTCTCACGCTCATTATATGGGCTCAAGCAGGCTCCTCGTGCCTGCTACTAGCGCATCGCAGCGTTTCATCACCAACTCGGCTTCCGCTCCACACACTCCGATGCTTCGCTGTTTGTTTATCACCAGGGCACCGACACGGCGTACTTGCTGCTCTATGTTGATGACATCATCCTGACAGCATGCACTTCTCAGCTCCTTCGCCGGCTTACTGATCGTCTCCGTGCTGAGTTTGCCATCAAGGATTTGGGTCCCTTGCACTACTTCCTCGGTGTTGAGGTGGTGTGTCGTCCTGCTGGTTTCTTTCTTCATCAACAGAAGTATGCTCATGAGATCCTCTACCGTGCCGGCATGCTTAACTGCAAACCGGCCACCACTCCTGTCGACACGAAGTCCAAGCTCTCTGCTACTGATGTTGCTCCTGTTCCCGATGCTGGCTTTTACCGGTCTATTGTTGGTGCTCTGCAGTACCTCACTCTCACCCGACCGGAGCTTCAGTACGCGGTTTAGCAGGTCTGCTTGCATATGCATGCCCCTCGAGATGTTCACTGGACTGCCGTTAAGCGGATTCTACGCTACATCCGCGGTGCTATGGATCTTGGTCTGACTCTACGCGCCTCCACTGCCACTGATTTGGTCGCCTACTCCGACGCCGACTGGGCTGGCTGCCCGGACACCCGTCGCTCTACTTCGGGTTACTGCATCTTCCTTGGACCGTCCCTGGTGTCGTGGTCGTCCAAGCGGTAGCCCACCGTCTCGCGGTCGAGCGCCGAGGCTGAGTATCGCGCTGTGGCTAATGTTGTTGCTGAGTGTTCCTGGCTTCGCCATCTCCTTCACGAGCTCTCTTGTCCTGTTGAGAAGGCCACGGTCGTCTACTGCGACAACGTCTCCGCCGTCTACCTCTCCGGCAACCCGGTTCATCATCGTCGCACCAAGCACATTGAGCTTGATATCCATTTTGTTCGGGACCAGGTGGCTCTTGGCCATGTGCGTGTTCTGCACGTTCCGACCTCCCAACAATTTGCTGACATCATGACCAAAGGCTTGCCTACGACATCTTTCGAGGAATTCCTGTCCAGTCTCTGCGTCAACAACGGTGTCGCTTCGACTGCGGGGGGGTGTTGATATATGTACCTAGCACATGTATTCTTGTACTCCAAGTCTCCTCCTTGCGTATAGTTGAGGATATGACTTGCCCTATGTACTATATATACTTGTGCATATGCACCCATCAATACATTGTGGTTTGCATCCTATTCCTCTACAAGTGCAAGTGTGCCTTACAATACCTATCTTTTAGAATAAACCCAGAAATTCCTACCCCTAATTAATTCCATCTAAAGCAAAAAAGGTGATCTCCTGAAAGCGCTCGAGAAGCGGATCAGTTCATCAGTGTTCCACAGTGTAAGTCAACAAAGTAATCAAGGAGACTCACCACATGATTATTCTGGAGTTAAATGTACCGGAGGTCCTAAATCTTTTATCGAAGTGTCAGTTTAGTCCTAATTCTTTCAAAATGCACGTTTAAGCCCCAATTCTATAACAAGTGGCTCGCTAAGGTCCTTTTTTGCCCGAGTGTCTCTTCGGCATGTTTAAATCACCAAGAGCGAGTGTGGACGCTGGTGACACTTGGGGTAGCACCGGAGCAAGACAGAGGTGCTCTTCATGTGTGCGCGGGCTTGCGGGCGCGAAGATGAAGCGAGGGGAGCATGCGCTGATGATGGGGGTGGTCGAAGAGCAGCCACCGGCGAGCTTGTGTGGATGCCGGCAACACTAGGTGGAAGGGAGCGAGTAGACTCCTGAAAGCTCGGGAAAAGGGGCGAACATCTACGTGTGGTGAGGTGAGCTCGGGGACGTGGGAAATGAGAATAGGATGATTTATAAGGGATTTCGTGTAAAAAAAAGACCAACCGCTGCCACCCCTCTGTTGACGTGGTGGAGGTCAACGTGCCACATGAGCAGGCCCGAGAGTGCTCGTGCAAAAAAAGACCTCGGGCGAACCACTTACTACAGAGTTGGGACCTAAACATGCATTTTGAAAGAATTAGGACTAAACTAACACTTTAATAAAAAGATTTAGGACCTCCAGCGCATTAAACTCATTATTCTGCCATCATCACCAGCGCTAATCCGTTTGCACGGATGCCTATCAGCCTATGTCGAACTTCCCAGCTATGCGAAGTGACTACCTGTGTGGTGCCTTGCGCCAAAATGATTAATAAAGGATGCCCTGAATTGTGACCTCGTCGACTTTCAGAACTACTTAGTGTGGTCTTACCCACAAATACATGAGCTTCAACTTGCAAACTTTCCTAATTGCACCCGAGTTATTTGGTTATCTCATTGAAAATTTAGGACAGTGCGTGAGGCGCTTGCGGGAGGTGCCTAGGTATCAGACCTGCGCGGTCGTGTCACTGACAGACTTCTTCATGAGTTTGTTTCCCTTTGGGCCAAGGTGGCTACTCTGGACAGTTGCTAGATGGATCTGATCAGTTCGTATGGAAGTTAACTGAAGATAGTGCCTACTCCGCCAAGTCTGCTTACTTGCTGCAATTCCTGGAATATATGTCATCACCCCTTATGGAGGTGGTCTGGTAACTATGGTCACTGGCCAAATGCAAATTCTTTGTATGGCTCTTGGGTGGCCGTTCATACGGATGCATAGGAGGCATTTGAGGAACCCGACTATAGATGCTCTTACGTGGTCTTGATCATCTTCTCAATAATCCAAAGGCAAAGAATTGGCGCAGCTTCATGCCTAGTACATGGTGTCTCTCGCCCATGAGACATTCAACAATTTGAGTTCTCGTCTATTGGTACGGATTTTTTTTTAGAAAAGGAGGATTACCCCCGGCCTCTGCATCTGGACGATGCATGCAGCCATTTTATTAATTATTCTCAGAGACCTTACAAAGCATTACATCAGTAAGCCTGAAGCCACAAATCTAGGCGACACCTGTCGGCTGTCGCTACTCCTATCCCCTTGATGCAGGGGTGCCGAATGTCCGAGCCTAATACCAAACAGACATCGCATCAAAACCTAACATCGAATGCCGGATGCCCCATCCCAGCCACATGCCGGGAATGAGTCACATACCGGTCCGGCGCACTCACCGAGGCTACCGCCGCCGTCATCCACCTAACCATCTTCAGAGCAGGTACCAACGCAAAGACCTTGCCAGGTCAGCTGTCGACGCCACCATGGCGCCAGACAGCGCCACCGCCCTGCGCGAGGCCACCACGCCACGTCTAGCGCCGAGACCCCGCTGCTCCATGCCGCCGAGACCCTTCGTCGACGACGCGAGAGAAGACACGCCACACCGCCTCACGCCTCTTCCATCCGGCACTGCTCCACAAACGATGCCCCCAAGAGGGAACACGACACCACAGCGCCACCATCGTCCGATCCGGTGATCTTAGGATTTCTTCCGGAGCGGCACGAGCAGGTGGACCATAGTTGCTTGACGATGCCTTCATCAATGTAATGACGTTGACGCCGCCATCGCCAGCCATGACCGGAGTCAGCTCGATTTTCACCGGCGACTATGTCTCCCCAACTCGCCGCCGGTGCTAATAGTGAGATCCAAGATCTGTCACTACCAGCCTGGCCAACCGCCTTCGGTGGAGCACTACTAGGAAAAGGCCTACTAATGACACACCAGTTTTGCCTACTAATGGCGCACTACTGGTGCGCCATTAGTACCACGCCATTACTATCTCACTTAGTAATGGCGCATCACATAGGAGTGCGCCATTAGTAACAATTTTTTTTCAAATTTTTTTATTTTTATTTTTTTTCTTAATCTCAGGTCACTATGGCTTAGGCTTAATCTCGGGTCAATATGCTTAATCTCAGGTCAAATCACACTCCGTGGTCAAACTTCCCGAAAGGTCACCCATCCTCACACTACTCCAGCCCAAGCACGCTTAACTTCAAAGTTCTATCCAATCCCAGCACCTGCTCACTTCACAGGCACTTGTTGATATATCTAGCATATCAATCCTATTAAACTTTGTTGATGTTTAGGACTTTGTTCATGTTCATGAGTGTGATGAAATTTTGAAAAATTATTTCAAACTTCCGTTCATATTATGTATCATATTTTGAAAAAAAAATCCCGAAAAAAATTCGAAACTATTTTTTTTCTGTTACTAGTGGCGCACCTAGCAAACGGTGCGCCACTAGCAAGTTTGAAATTTTTTGAAATTTTTTGCCTCTAGATCTTGAAAGCCCCTTAACTTTTTTTCTGTTAGGTTTTTGAGGATTTTGAAAATGTTTAACGGGGTTCCCCCTGTTAAATTTGGATGTAACTTTTTTTTAAACTGAAAAGGCGGTCCATGGGAGGGTGCATTCGGGGGAATTTTGGGTCAAAATTACTAATGGCGCACCATTGGTGTGGTGCGCCATTAAACTAGTAATGGCGCACCACACCCACGGTGCGCCATTGCTAACTTAAAAAAAAATAAAAAAAAAGAAAAATTAAAAAATTGTTAGTAATGGCGCACCGTGGGTGTGGTGCGCCATTACTAGTTTTAACTACTAATGGCGCACCAGACCCACGATGCGCCATTACTAACTTTGGAAAAAAAAGTTTGAAATTTTTTTACTAGTGGCGCAATGTGGATGAGGTGCGCCATTACTAGTTTAACTAGTAATGACACAATATCCCCTGGTGCGCCATTACTAGTTTTGAAAAAAAATTGTTACTAATGGCGCACCGTGGGTGTGGTGCGCCATTAGTATTTGGACACTAATGGCGCACCAACACATGGTGCGCCATTAGTATATACTAATGGTGCACCACATGTCTGGTGCGCCATTAGTATCCATATCATCTATAGCCCTTTTCCTAGTAGTGGAGAAGGCAGCCACCACCATCATGGCCAGGCCAAGAGACCCGGACGTCCTCGTGCCGTGAAGATTACCCGGGGGGCATCTCCTCTTGCTGTTGTTGAGACGAGGCGCAGCTGCAGTGGATCTCGATCTAAACCCCTCGTGCCCAGATCAGATCTCATCGCAGCCAAAAACTCATCCGCCAACGGCTGCCGGAGATCTCCTGGCCACCGCCAACCCGTTGCGCACTGCCGTTGGAGGAGGAGGGAGATGGACGCCACTGCCCCCACGCGTTACCGCCGGCCAAGGATCGCGCTGCCGCCGCCTCACCACAGGGGCTTTGCCCCGCGGCATCCTCAGCGACGGCGACGGTAGTGGGAGGCGATGAAGGGGGAGGGCTGAGGGTAGTGTGGACGGGGAC
>NC_041381.1:610974778-610986140 GCF_002162155.2 Triticum dicoccoides | reverse complement strand
TCGTGGGAGAGGAGGTCGGGGGAGAGAGGTCGGGCCTAATCAACAGAATAGAAAATGGGGGAGAATTTCACTTCCCTGGCCTCTGCACCAACTAAGGATGCATACGGCCATTTTAGTATGAGTAACAAGATAACCATTGTCCTCAGATTTTTTTTAAATGAGTATCAAGATATTTTTTGATGAGTGGTTTCACCACACACCAAACTTGATCCTCAATAAATGGGAAAAAACCCATGTGTATCACCTGTCAATTCTAGGAATTGAACTTGGGTCGTTAGGCTGCACAACCGCATGCTCAACCACTGAGCCAAGGCTCTCTTTGCACGGATGACCCATGTGGCTTGTCAAAACACTTGAACTTACCCCAACTTGTGCAAGTATAGCTTTACCAGGTTACTTCATGCAAGGCTTGGAGAAATAATTTTATTTTTATTCGCAAAAAGTCAAGACTCAAGAGCTTGGGTATCTGTTCATTGATAGAAGGAGTGAGAACATTAGAAAGTGATGCGCGACATCATGCAACATCTGTCTAGTAGGCGCGAGCATGAAGCCTAAAGTAGGGTGTGGGTTGCTCAGCTTAGATACATAAGTCTACGTCTCAGGCATGATCTTCTATCCCTATGCGCCAGCGCTCACCCATGTGCGCGTATCCACCCGAAGAGTGTGCACTAGCACTACAAAAAAAAGACACATCCGTGACACTTTGGGCCGAACAATTTTTTTCTATCATGCTTATGACATTTCTATGATGATAATTATGACAAAACCCGATATCATCATAGATGTGGTGGGATCCTACTTCTATGACAAAGAATCATGAAAGAAAATGGGATTTTCGTCCTGGGCGGGCCGGAGATGCACCTGCATGACATTCTTTGGGCCATCCATGACGGAAAAAATCATGGTAGAAGCTAGGACGAGGAAAATTTTGGGGAGTTCCCGGTTATGGTGGGTGATCGGGGCCGAGCGATGCACGGAGGTTTGCGCGTTTCTCTTGTACATGTACGCGCGTGTGTGCGAGGCGTTGCGCTCTAACTGAACCCGAGCAAGGCGTTGGGTTCTAACTGAACTCGAGCGATTGCACTAGCTACGTTACTGAACCCCGATCGATTCTTTGCTGATAACTGAACCTGAGTGATTCCTTTGCTACTGCTGCTAACTGAAGCCGATCGAAGCTGTCTCTTTATGAACAGTTCCCGGTGGGGGTTGGATGAACAGTTTCTGATGGGGGTTGGATGAACAGGATCACGTGGTAGTAGAGGCCGTTGCCGCTGGATGAACAGGACCCCGATCGAGGAGGTGGGGATGGATGGACAATAGCTGGTGGAGGGAGCCCTGCAGAGCTGGTTGAACAGGAACCCATGGAGGGCTGGTTGAACAGTAGCCGGTGAAGGCTAGATAAACAGGACCCCGTGGAGGGCTGGATGAACAGTAGCCGGTGAAGGCTGGATGAATAGGACCCCGTGGATGAACAGTAGCTGGTGGAGGCTGGAGGAAGTCATCGGTGGATGAATAGTAGCCCGTGGAGTCCCGTTTTGCTGTACGCCAAACCCCTCCCCATGAATAGGACCCCCTTTTCGACCGTAGGAGGTTGAAGAGAAGTCCGTTTTCTTTGTTTTACGGTATGCCACACCCCTCCCGGTCTACAGGACCCTGTTTCAACCGTAGGAGCTCGAACAGAAATCCATTTCCACCGTTTTACAGTACGCTAGACCCTTTCCTATGAACCTGACCCCGTTTCGACCGTAGGTGGTCAAACAAAAGGCCCGTTTCCTTCGTTCTGCGGTACACCAGACATGTTCCGTCCAAGCCGGTTGGCTCCCGATGAACACGATGTATTCCGTTGCCTCCCGATGAACATGACGCATTCTGTTGCCTCCCCATGAACATTACGCAGTTTCTTCGTTCCGACCCAGCCGGTTGGCTCACGATGAACATGACACCGTTGCTGTCGTCCGTTGCCTCTCCATGTACACGAGCCCTGGTTGTACAAATGCGCGAGTAGGCGTTTAAGACCCTGGCCGTATGTATGTACGTGGCCGTACTTTTTGGCATCTGGTTGTACGTACGTGTACATGGTTTTGACTGGACTGCCTAAACTGATACGTTGGGGGCTCTACTACTACATGTGCCGTTGCTTTCTCGGCCACGGTTTATCATTGCAGAGAGACCGTTCGACTAGTATGTACGTACATGTTCGCGACCAGAATGACAAAGCTACGTACGCTTTGACTAGGTGGGTCCCGACTGTCAGGGAAGTTAAGGAGACACTTCCTTGCATGCGAAGTTATTGATGGTGGGTCCCAGCGGTGAGGGGGGAGAATCATTTTTTTGCCGTAATATGGATGCACTTCCTTATGTGCGAAGATGTAGCTGGTAGGTCTCACCTGTCAGGGGGAAACATTTTTTTTGCAAAATACAGAGTCCCTTCCGGTGAGCCCCCACTGTCAGGTGGAGGAATGATTATTTTATGTGTAATAAGGTTGCACTTCCTTACTGCCTTGTGAAAACCCTTGTTACCTGAGGAAATCACACTTTGATGGCAAGTCTAAATGAATTTCCGGTGAAGTCTCTTGTGCTAAATTTAGAAGACATTGAATGGAAAAACCTTGTTATGCGTTGGTCTCGTTCCCAGGATGAGGTACTGTCTATGATATCATATGACAATTTGAACTTCTACTTTTCCGCATGTGTCTTACGGATCTCTTTTGCAGGAAATATGCTCTAAAAAGAATTCCGGTTTGAAAAGGACGACAGGATATCGCAAATATGCTGCCCGCTGCTTTGCTTTTATTAGTACCTATTGTCCTGTGTCACTGTACTTGCATTCATATATGGTTCATTATATGACAGCAGTATGCACGATAGCTTGCTTATCAATTGTTCGCTCTAAATTATCTGATCTGTATTAATGGTTACATTAGTGTAGAATACATCCAATGCCAATGAAAATTTTTAGCTCTGCATTGCTCTTGTAAGTACCTGCTGTCCTTTATCAGTGTACTTATATTGATAGCTAGTTGTTCATCTACAATCACTCTGCAGCTTATTTTCCTTTGCCCTCCATTTTCTACACATCAGATCTGTATTTACTCTTACCATAAGGTTGGATAACACCGATGGTACTGAAAAAGTTTAGCTCTGCATTGCTCTTGGTTGTACCTTTTACCTGTAGTGTTGTACTTACATTTATAGCTACTTGGTTATGTAGCATCACTCTTTATCTTATCTTAAATATTCTCCATTTTTTCTTATATTATCACATATATATTTACTCTTAACAAAATGTATTATAAAGGCAATGCTTATGAAGAAGATTCTGTGGTAAACTTCTTGAATTGCCCCCCATCAGCATGGACAAGGGCTTTATAGAGCCGGTCTTCACCACTAATGTTTGTCATTCTCAAGCATTCAAACTTTGTTGCGTATATTTGGTTAGGCATGGCTGCAACAACTGTTTATTTTTGGTGTTTGCATCAAATTGCATGTTTAAAGTTTATTATGTAGTTCATAAACAAAAGCTTGTCCTTCTCAATTTAAGTTTTCAGTTGTACAACCAAGTTCCTTCTTCATACCTGATACGTCTCCAACGTATCTAAATTTTTGATTGTTCCATGCTATTATATTATCTGTTTTGGATGTTTAATGGGCTTTATTATACACTTTTATATTATTTTTAGGACTAACCTATTAACCGGAGGCCCAGTCCAAATTGCTATTTTTTTTGCCTATTTCAGTGTTCCGCAGAAAAGGAATATCAAACGGAGGCTAAACGGAATGAAACCTTTGGGAGAGTTATTTTTGGAACAAACACAATCCAGGAGCGCAATAGATCGGGAGTTCCTCCGCCGCAAGCCTCTGTAGCCACCAAAGACCAATCGGGACCCTGTTCTGGCACCCTGTCGGAGGGGAGATCCATCATCGGTGGCCATCTTCATCATCCCGACGCTCTCCATGACAAGGAGGGAGTAGTTTACCCTCGGGGCTGAGGGTATGTACCAGTAGCTAAGTGTTTGATCTCTCTCTCTCTCTCTCTCTCTCTCTCGTGTTCTTGATTTGGCACGATCTTGATGTACCCCGAGCTTTGCTATTATAGTTGGATCTTATGATGTTTCCCCCTCTCTGTCGGTTCAATATCCGGCGTAATTCGTAGTAGGGGTCCTAAGCTAGGCGTCTTGGAGCGATGGTAACATGGACACGGGGTTTTACCCAGCTTCGGGCTCTCTTGAAGAGATAATACCCTACATGCTGCTTTTGATTGTATTCATATGGGTGTAGTATAGAGTACATGTATCTACCACGAGATTGTAGAGGCTAAACCCTAGAAGCTAGCCTATGATATGATTGTTGTTATGTCTGTCGACTAGTCTGGCCCTGGTTTATATAATGCACCACAGGCCTAGGATAACAAGAGTCCTAGCCGAATACGCCGGTGGGGGAGGAGTCCTTGTCTTGATCGCCAAGTCTTGTGGAATCTTCCTTGTATGTGGCAGCTGTCCGAACTGGCCCATGAGTATGCGGCCATGGGGGTCCTCGGCCGAATCTAACTGACTGGGAGACGACGTGGTGAGTACCCCCTAGTCCAGGACACCGTCAGTAGCCTCCTGAACCAGTCTTCAAGTTGGGGACGCTCCTCGATTCTTCCGAACTGTTCTTCATCTTCGGTCGTCGGTCTTGAAAACTGCTTCAACAAATCTTCTTATCTTCGATCTTGAGGATCGCCGAAGTGCATCCGAAGAGTTTACACATCGGGTATCCGAGGTGCCCCTTTAAGTTGACGGCCTTTATCAGTGCCTTGTTATTTTTATGCCACACCTTGGGTTAGAAGTTGTTCCTGGGAGGCAGTGTCCTCTTGCGTCCAAGCTCCAATGCCGGACTGCATTCGAGATATCTTTCGCAGCCGAGCACCAACGCCGAACTGGTTCCGAGCTCCAACGCCGGAATGTATCCGAGCTCCAATGCCGGACTGTGTCCAAGGTCCAACGCGAGACTATATCCGAGATGTCATAGATCATCTTGGTTCAAAAAAAGTTGAAGCAGTTTAGCGGAGCTTAATGCCGGAAATGCCCTCTATGGAGCCAGCCACTGGCGCCCGAGCTTTATGCCAGACTGCTTCCGAGGTGGTGCAACACCCCAACCGCGGGCTGATTTTTGACTAGTGCAATTTATTCTCTGCCGAGATATATAGCCAGTATATGTATATCCAGTAGCCCTCAAGGTGTGTGTCAGTTTAAAACCCGAGCTGCACCTGAAGGAAAACATGAAACCGCTATTCCTAGTAGCCCCTGAGACTCAGCTCGATGCGCAAAATCGGTCTGAGGATCAATTCCTAGCTCGGCAGCACACGTAGGAATAGAAACACAGTGTAATATATTAGGGAAAATAGTGATTGGCGAACAGGCCCTTGATAGAGGGTCTTGAGAAGTCACTGTAATATATTAGCTTGATGCCGGATAGGTCCAGATGGTACCTATTGTTGTCCAAAGACGTGTTTGCCCATAGTTCGGTCAAGCCGAACACTAAGCACTTTGCATTTTCTACATTGAATAGGCAATGCAGTAGCCCCCGAGTCACCGGTCGGGTGGCAACACCAGATCAGGGGATCGATGTGCCCTTTTAATATTTATAAATAATGAGCATGAAGCCTAGTAGCCATAATGCAGGCACGGGAGGCCGAATTAAGGATCGATATCTATAGTAAAATCACAAATTATATGTAATGACTCTATGTATCCAAGTACTTTATGTCATTAATGCTCGGATCCGCATTGTACAAAACTTTGTTGACCGACCATCGGCTTCAACCTCCTCGGCCAGCAGCCGAGGAGTGTTTGTCCTACTTTATAAAGCCGTTTATAAGGGCAAAGATTTATGGAAAACAAGGCAATCCGGCCATACGGTTTTATAAACAAAGGTACACGAAGAGATATGTTATATTACGTAATGTAAGAAACATCTTCCAAGGAAAATAGTCCCGCCATCGGTTCCTTTCTTTGGGTCATCATGCTTATCATGATCATGAAACCTCACCTCCGATCAATGTGGGAGGAAAATATTGAGGATTTAGTTGGGGGAAAGTTCCCGAACTCTATGGTATTAATGAACCAAAATTTTCACTTCCCTCGTTGCCGACCAATGTGATCCTTTAAGATTGCTAGCTTTCGGCGTCACCCAGTTTGAGGTACTAACTCGGATGACCCTGTAGTAACAATCACAGAGGTGCTCCCTTTATCACCTAGCCGAATAACCGGGAACGTAGGGGTAAGCACAGGAGCCAGGCAACCCAACTTGGCCAAAATCTTATGTCAAATTGATGCATATTTATGGCTTTATATAACGATAATTACGGAAGGCAACACTTTGTACAATGAATACAAATGCTGATGATATATACTTATTTTGACTCCATTGCGACCGTTTATCAGTTGAAAGTGGCCCATCGTCGGCTTCTACCCCTTTGTAGATACTACGCAGGGTGTTTCTGCAATAACCAGACAATCCTTAGCCGACGTCTCGGTGCCCGAAGGCGGTTGTGTTAGCGGAAATGAGGCAATCAGATGACTTGGCTTTATAACTTTCACTTAGTCATAGGAGCTTTAAACTGGGGAAGCTAGCTACGAGCCCTCGATTAGTGTTCGGCGACAGCACAGGTCAAGCTGTAAACACTTCAGCCAATGTTATGAATGGCTCATCATTTAACACGGTCATCAGATCGCTGACCAGTTTGCGCTTATTGTGACAGTCAGACTTCGGCTTTCTCCACTGAGGTGCTTAACCATGCGAGCTGGAAGCACAATCGCAGTGGTTCTCCCGTTGCACACCTATCCGAACAAAGCGGAACATAGGAGGCAAGCACAGGAGCCGGGCAACCCAACTATTGACCGAAGACACAGTTTGAAACCAATGCATATATAGAAACATCCGAGAATGTTTTTACCAAATCTCTAAAGATGTCCGGCGTTGCACTGGGAGAGTTATGCGAAAAACACACAAATAGTTTAAAAGTGCCATAAGCTTGGAAAACCAAAAAACGTCAGTGAAAACTTGACGTCCGAACAAGATCAAGTGTTCGGTGCCAATCCGAAAACTAGAAGAAAAAATTGTGCTTCTGTCGTGTTTTGACAACGACCAAGAAGAAAACACATTTATAGCTCATATATAAATTTTAGGAGCCCCCAAGTGACTTGGGTAAAAGAATTTTATGTATAATGATTGTATGTACCGAAGTACTTATATCATATCTGTGTCCACCCAAACTTTATACGCATCTTAACCGACCGTCGGCTTCTCCCTCTTCGGTCAAGGACTGAAAAGTGTTATGTACTCCCCCTGTCGAGAATATCAACGGTGTTTCCGATAACCAGGCAATCAGGCCATAAGGCTGTAACAGACAAAGCGCTCTCAGGGAACTTATTCTATATTACTGACAAAGTGTAAGAAGCATCTTCGAAGAAAATAGTACCCCCACCGATAGCTTTCTTCGGTTGCTCACTATTATTATGAGACTTGTGCAATAGATTTTTTGTACTCATGAGTTCTGTTGTGTGCCGACCATTGTTGAAAACAGTAAGAGCGCTAGCTTTCGGCTTCACCCAGTTTGAGGTCCGGCTTGGATGACCCGATCGTGACAATCGCAGAGGTGCTCCCTTTACTCCCTAGCTGAACAATCGGGAACATAGGGGTAAACACATGAGCAAGGCAACCCAGCTTGCAAATCGCATAAGTCAACATGGTGTATATTGTGGCGTAATACACGAACAAGGAATGAAGCCGTACAAGTATAATCATTTGCAAGAGGAAAGGCTTCATAAGGGAAACCTCCAAGTAAACGGGGTATTTGAATTTGTGTGTCAGAAAAAAAGTTTGGACAAGGAAGTCTTTCACAAACAACTTTTTGCCAGAAAAGTATAATGCTTGGTCGGACCGAACAAAATTTAAATTTTAAAACTTTGAGCATGAAATCAACTTAGCTGGTTAATGTGTTCGGCATTGATGACGCGGTCCGAGCTTGGTGCGGGACAAGGTCAGCCCCGAAGATCGATGTGGCCGAGCGAAGAGCTCGGCACTCCGAAGAGGTGAAGCCCCCAGTCCATCCGCGATAATGGAGCAGGTCAACGCGCCAAGGCGACAACACAATTCGGTCGACGGAGGCGACAACACGGCTCAGTCTGAGTCGATTGGATGCACAGATAAAATAGTGCAAACCAAAGGAAATGACAAATAAAGATAATAATGTATATAAAAAAAGTCTTCTACTTATTTAATACAAGTGAAGTAAATAATGAAAGAGATATGGCCTGAGCGTCAAGGTCAATGTCGATGCAGGGTATCGGCATGACGCAGTGAAGGCATGACAAAGCCCGAATTCACAGGTCGGTCCAAGTTCCGGATACGGCGTTCGCCAAACTATGCACAGAAACTGACCGAACCACCACGCAACCGTTGTTAATGCGGCCACCATTTGATAGACCTGTGTATAGATGATGGAACAAAGCAGAGTAATAATTCCTTGGGGAAAATAAACCCAAACAAGCGAGAATTGCTAGGATTAATAGCACCTGGTTTATTTATTGTAGCGGTCCGAATAACGGTTACTCCCAAAATTGGGACTCGATATGCACACCTATTGCCTGATGGGTGATGAAGCGAAGGCATGACGATGTTGGCAAAGGTTGGCTCACCGAGGCAAAGCCCATGGTCCAGCTGATGTGATGAAGCTGGTCGGCCGGTGACGCCGAAGTCTCCGAAGTAAGTTCATGAAGGGATGACGAAGCCCCCAATCCAGGCGAGGAGACGGAGCCGGACGGTGAGGAGATGTTGCAGCTGCCATGTCAGCCGAGGTGTTGAAGTAGTTCGGCATGATGGACATCGGCTCGATGAAGCAATGGTTCAGCCATGCCGATGCAGGTCTTAGCTTGTGACGTGGTCAATGCTAGCTTGATGAAGTGACCGTGCGGCGATGTCGGTGTGCCCACTCCGTGTAATCCGTGGGGCGGCGATTTTGGTGATGATTTATCCTTCGCGATGCCGAACTATTGTACCCCCTAGTCGAGAACACCGTCACCCTCTACTCTCTTGTAATGGATTGAGTTTTCCCTTTGAAGTTATCTTATCGGATTGAGTCTTTAAGGATTTGAGAACACTTGATGTAAGTCTTGCATGGGATACCCGTGCTGGTAATGGGGTATTCTATTGATTCACTTGATGTATGTTTTGGTGATCAACTTGCGGGTTCCGTGACCTTGGGAATCTATGCATAGGGGTTGGCACACGTTTTCGTCTTGACTCTCTGGTAGAAACTTTGGGGCACTCTTTGAAGTACTTTGTGTTGGTTGAATAGATGAATCTGAGATTGTGTGATGCATATCGTATAATCATGCCCACGGATACTTGAGGTGACATTGGAGTATCTAGGTGACATTAGGATTTTGGTTGATTTGTGTCTTAAGGTGTTATTCTAGTACGAACTCTTGAATAGATCGAACGGAAAGAATAGCTTCGTGTTATTTTACTACGGACTCTTGAATAGACCGCTCAGAAAGAATAACTTTGAGGTGGTTTCGTACCCTACAATAATCTCTTCGTTTGTTCTCCGCTGTTAGTGACTTTGGAGTGACTCTTTGTTGCATGTTGAGGGATAGTTATATGATCCAGTTATGTTATTATTGTTGAGAGAACTTGCAGTAGTGAAAGTATGAACCTTAGGCCTTGTTTTGAAGCATTGCAATACCGTTTGTGCTCACTTTTATCATTAGTTACCTTGCTGTTTTTATATTTTTAGATTACAAAAATCTATATCTACCATCCATATTGCACTTGTATCACCATCTCTTCGCCGAACTAGTGCACCTATACAATTTACCATTGTATTGGGTGTGTTGGGGACACAAAAGACTCTTTGTTATTTGGTTGCAGGGTTGCTTGAGAGAGACCATCTTCATCCTATGCCTCCCACGGATTGATAAACTTTAGGTCATCCACTTGAGGGAAATTTGCTACTGTCCTACAAACCTCTACACTTGGAGGCCCAACAACGTCTGCAAGAAGAAGGTTGCGTAGTAGACATCAACCTCTTTTCTGGCGCCGTTGCCGGGGAGGTTAGTGCTTGAAGGTATATCTTTAGATCTTGCAATCGAATCTTTTTGTTTCTTGTTTTATCACTAGTTTAGTCTATAAAAGAAAATTACAAAAAATGGAATTGAGGGTGCCTCATATGCTTCATCTTTTTAATGTCTTCCGTGAAAATAAGGATTCCAAAAATTGTGCTCAAGTTTTAGAAGAAGAATTACATAGAATTCTTGGCATAAAATATGTGAATGATGTGCATGATTGCAATGTTGTTAGTATGAATTCTTTGAATACCAATGATGCTAATGATATGCAAAGCATGCCTCCCAAGTTTTGATGAGCAAATTTATTATGACGAAAGCATGCCTCCTATTTATGATGATTATTGTGATGACACGTATGCTATAAAAAATAAAGATAACCATGAAACTTGTCATCATGATTTTAATTTTCAATTGGATTATGCCTCACATGATCGTTATTTTGTTGAGTTTGCTCCAACTACTATCCATGAGAATAAATTTGCTTATGTGGAGAGTAATAAAATTTCTATGCTTGTGCATCATGAAAATAGTGCTTTATGTGATGGTTATATTATTGAATTCATTCATGATGATACTGAAAATTATTATGAGGGAGTATATGCTTGTAGGAATTGCAATAATATCAACTTTCCTCTCTATGTGTTGAAAATCTTGAAGGTTTCCTTGTTTTACCTTCCTATGCTTGTCGTTTCATGTTCTCATAAGTTGTTTGCTCACAAAATCCCTATGTATAGGAAGTGGGTTAGGCTTAAATGTGTTAGTCATATTCTTCATGGTGCTCTCTTTATGTTTCAATTCTCATCTTTTATGTGAGCATCATTGAAATCATCATGCCTAGCTAAAAGGCATTAAAGAAAAGCGCGTGTTGGGAGACAACCCAATATTTACCCTTACTGTTTTTGTGTGTCCACATGATTATGCTACTGTAGTAATCATGTTTTATAGCTTTTGTTTCAATAAAGTGCCAAGTAAGACCCTTAGGATAGCTTACGGCGATAGTTGTGTTGATCCTGCTGAAAATCAGAAACTTTTGCGCCCAGTAAATTAGTTTTGATAATTCATAGAAACGTGATTTTGATCTGATTATTTTTGTTCTAGATTGGCCCACAAATTACCTAGACCTTCCTAATTTGGTAGAAGTTTTGGAGTTCTAGAAGTATTCGAAAGTTACAGATTGCTACAGACTGTTCTGTTTTTGACAGATTCTGTTTTTCGTGTGTTGTTTGCTTATTTTGATGAATCTATGGCTA
>NC_041381.1:610971203-610974333 GCF_002162155.2 Triticum dicoccoides | reverse complement strand
AATACAGTAGGTTTAACACCAATATAAATAAAGAATGAGTTCGTTACAGTACCTTAAAGTGGTGGTTTGTTTTCTTGTACTAACGGAGCTCGTGAGATTTTCTATTGAGTTTTGTGTTGTGAAGTTTTCAAGTTTTGGGTAAAGATTTAATGGATTATGGAATAAGGAGTCGCAAGAGCCTAAGATTGGGGATGCTCAAGTCACCCCAAGGTAAAATTCAAGGACAACCAAAAGCCTAAGCTTGGGGATGCCCCGGAAGGCATCACCTCTTTCGTCTTCATCCATCGGTAACTTTAATTACTTGATGCTATATTTTTATTCACCACATGATATCTGTTTTGCTTGGGGCGTCTTGTAGGATTTGAGTCTTTGGTTTTTATTATTTACCACAATCATCCTTACTGTACACACCTTTTGGAGAGAGACACATGAATCGGAATTTATTACAATACTCTATGTGTTTCACTTATATCTTTTGAGCTAGATAATTTTGATCTAGTGCTTCACTTATATCTTCTAGAGCACGGTGGTGGTTTTATTTTATAGAAATTATTGATCTCTCATTGCTTCACTTATATTATTTTGAGATTCTTTTAGAACAACATGGTAATTTGCTTTGGCTATAAAATTAGTCCTAATATGATAGGCATCCAAGATTGGTATAATAAAAACTTTCATAAAAAGTGCATTGAATACTATGAGAAGTTTGATACTTGATGATTGTTTTGAGATATGAAGATGGTAATATTAGAGTCCTACTAGTTGAGTAATTGTGAATTTGAGAAATACTTATGTTGGAGTTTGCAAGTCCCGTAGCATGCACGTATGGTAACCGTTGTGTAACAAATTTGAAGCATGAGGTATTTCTTTGATTGTCATCCTTTGTGTGGAGGTCGGGATCGCGCGATGGTTAACTCCTACCAACCCTTCCCCTCGGAGCATGCGTCTAGTGCTTGCTTCTGATGACTTGTAGATTTTTGCAATAAGTATGTGAGTTCTTTATGACTAATGTTGAGTCTATGGATTATACACACTCTCACCTTTCCATCATTGCTAGCCTCTTCGGTACCGTGCATTGCTCTTTCTCACCTTGAGAGTTGGTGCAAACTTCGCCGGTGCATCCAAACCCCGTGATATGATATGCTCTATCACACATAAACCTCCTTATATGTAGCGACCAGACCTCAAACAGTCTAGTCTCCGTGCATCAGTGTCATCCCTGGATCGGTAATGCTGACATGCACAGTACTCGAGGATTTATAACAGAGTTTCAATCACACTCTTATTACATCGAATGTCTCAAAAGAGAACTTATTACAATAATATGGCTTAAGGCCATCTAAAATCGATAACAGCGGAAGGCTTGGAACATAAAGTGAGTCCATCAACTCCAACAGCATAGCTGCGTGAACGATAACGACCTATGGCACCTTACTCGTCGTCTGAAAAGTCTGCAACATGATATGTTGCAGCCCGAAACGGGTCATCACATGGAATATGCTCGCAAAGTAACACATAGAGTAATGAACAGATAAAATGCTATCACTACATGCATATATGGCTGGTGGAAAGCTCTATGGTTACAGTTTTGCATAAAGCCAATTTTTCCCTACATCAAAGGAATAAATTTTATTTGCTATCATGGTGGTTGTAAAACATTGAGAAGGTTCCTCCAACTCAATCCCAATTAAACATCATCATTAACCCAATCAAATTAATTTAGAGTGATGAGATCAACATGATAATCCAAGATCCAGATACTCAAGATGTCCATAACCGGGGACACGGCTAACCATGATTAGTTTATACACTCTACAGAGGTTTGCGCACTTTTACCCACAAGACTCGAACGCATCTATGATCGGAGGATCGAGACATAGTCTTTCTGAAGCATCCACTCTCTACTCTGGGTAGACAGTACCACCTACAACCCACTACATCTACTAGTCTACCTCTTCAAGAGCTCACGCAACATACTCAACTACGCCAGAGCCCATATTGGCTTGTGGATGCACACGGAAGTTTCCAGCATGAATAATCTTATGATCCCTTTGAGCCTGGGTGGCATTCCATAGGGTGATCACACGGGTACTCCGGGATTCCCTTGGGCAAGCACTAGGTTCTCCAGGTGCCCTCACAACCACTAGGTACTCCAAGGTGCCTCAACCAATCCACCCAGATGTGTATTTAAGTAGCCACCTTAAGTTAACCATTAATTAACAACACTCACATCTGGCATGGATACACTCACCCAATCCACCTGTACGAGCATAGCATAGCAATCCTAAGCATAACGTAGAAGTAACTCCCAAAGGTTTGATAATAAATAGACAATAGGTTCTACCTCATAATCTACTTCCCAAAACCCACATGTTAAGAGATCCTACTCATGCAATGTTTGAGGGTTATAAATAATGCATAAAAACTGGGTAATAAAGGGATATGATCAAAATGTTACTTGCCTTGCTGATGATCTGCAAAACCTAGGGACTCGTAGTAACACGCTTCGCACTCCGGGTGTTCTATCGCAAACAAACAATAACATACAATGAGCACTCAACTAGAAGCACGGGTAAAACTCAAATAAGAAGATCTAACCAGAAAGTTCAACTTAAGAACACCGGTTTGCAAAAAGAATCAAATCAAACAGAGCAATGAAACTCAAACTACGAAAGAAACAAGAACCATTTACTAATCTGGACTAAACTGAAATTTTACAGTACCAAAATCTTGTTCAAGCTGGTTAAACAGAAAGAGGGCTTCGAGACGAAGATCTAGGCGCTTGTTTCACCTGATTCCGATAAACAAGCGAAAAGATAAACTAAAACGAAGATCAGGACAGAAATTGCGATCGAAAATAATCGCGGAAAACCCTAGAAAAAGAAAAACAGTCGAACAGGCTAACGAATGAACGTTCACTGTCTGCGCTAAACGAGCAAACAACGTTCGTTAAAACGAACGTACGGACGAATGTCCGCTAATTAACTAAACTAAAAACCGAACCGATCTAAAAAAACAGATCCAGGGTTTTGAAAGAAAAACCGACGGTTTTCCGAGAAAAACCGTACGGCGGGGTCGGCGGCGCTACTCCGGCGGTGGCGGGCGGGGTCGGCAGCGGCGGGGCGACGGC
>NC_041381.1:610954275-610971020 GCF_002162155.2 Triticum dicoccoides | reverse complement strand
GGCGGGGCTGGCGGCGGCGGCGGGCGGCGGCTAGTGTTTGGGCGGCAGCGGGGTCAGGTGGGCTAGCGGGGCGGGCCCTCGGCTTATGAGGGTCGGCCGGGTACAGTGTCCAGGACGGACAAGGCCCGGTAAGGTGAGTTCACTTTTTTTTAAAGAAGTCCTGACGCAGAAAAACTAACAAAAGAAATACTAAATGGAGCCCAAAAATCCTGAAATAAATTTTCGCGGTCCTTTGATATTATTGCGGACAAAGTGAATATTTATTTGGGTCTCTAATGCAATTTTGAAAAATGCATTTTTTTCCTAATTCAAATAAAATAGCAATAAAAGTCCAAAAAAAATTCTTATTTGATTTTAATATTTTCCTCCAATATTTCTTTTATTTGGAGAAGTCATTTTATCCCCTCTTTTTTATTTTCATATTGGAAATATTCAGAGAGAAAAATAATTAAAACCAAATGATCCTCTTTTCAAAATTTGAGAAAACTCAAATATGAAAATAACGAAATCCCCAACTCTTTGTGGGTCCTTGATTTGCTTAGAATTCCTAGGGTCAACCAAAAATGCAATAAAATATGATATACAATGATGATCTATTTATAATATTCCAAATTGGAAATTTGGGATGTTACAAACCTACCCCACTTAAGATGAATCTCGCCCTCGAGATTCGGGTTGGCTAGAGAATAGGTGCGGGTGGCCCTTCGGTAGGTCTTCCTCTTGTTCCCTGGTTGCTTCATCCTCGGTATGGTGGATCCACTGAACTTTGCAAAACTTGATAACCTTGCCGCGGGTGACTCGGCTGGCAAACTCGAGAATCTTCACTGGTTTCTCCTTGTAGGTCAAATCGCTATCCAGCTAAATCGCTTCCAGTGGCGCTGTATCTCTCAGCAGAATATCGGCCATCTCTGCGTGGCACTTCTTCAAATGGGAAACGTGAAACACATCTTGAGCTCCTGACAATCCGTCTGGCAATTCCAACTTGTAAGCAACTTCTCCCATACGTTCCAAAACTTTGTATGGTCCCACAAAACGTGGTGCTAACTTTCCCTTAACTCCAAAACGCTTAACTCCTCGAAGTGGTGACACACGAAGATATACTCTGTCTCCTACTTCGTAAACTGTCTCCTTGCGTTTAGAATCTGCATAACTCTTGTGCCTGAATTGGGTTACCTTGAGTCTGTCGCGAATCAACTTAACCTTCTCTTCAAACTCCTTAATCAAATCTGGTCCAAACACCTGACGATCTCCAACTTCATCCCACAATAACAGTGTCCTGCACCTCCTTCCGTACAAGGCTTCGAAAGGGGCCATCTTCAAACTGGCTTGATAGCTGTTGTTGTAAGAGAACTATGCATACGGAAAATTGTTGTCCCAACCAGATCCATAATCTAGCGCACAAGCTCTCAACATGTCCTCCATAATCTGATTGACTCTCTTGGCAAGGTTGTCAGAATCGTGATTTTGAATCGGATCGGGGCTCCAATGGTAGGATAAAAAATCGTAGAATCTTCACCATCAGGATCATAGAAGCGTAGATTCTATGAAGTAAAATCATAGAATCATAGGGGTTAGTTTGGATCGTAAAGTCGTAGAATCGTATAACAGAATTGCGATTCTGACAACCTTGTCTCTTGGTCTGTCCATCTGTCTGTGGATGAAAGGCTGTACTGAACTCTAGCCTGGTACCCAAAGTCTCATGCAACTGATTCCAGAACTTTTAGGTAAATTGGGTTCCTCTATCTGATACAATGGTCCTCGGAACTCCATGCAGACATACGATCCTGGTCATGTATATCTTTGCCAACTTAGCACTGGTGTAAGTGGTCTTCACTGGGATGAAATGAGCTACCTTCGTCAATCGATCGACTACAACCCATATCGAGTCATAGCCTGAACGAGTCTTGGGTAATCCCATGATAAAATTGTTGGGGAACGTAGCAGAAATTCAAAATTTTTTCCTACGAATCACCAAGATCTATCTATGGAGAGACCAGCAACGAGTAGAAGGAGGAGTGCATCTACATACCCTTGTAGATCGCTAAGCGGAAGCGTTCAAGTGAACGGGGTCGATGGAGTCGTACTCGTCGTGATTCAGATCACCGATGATCAAGTGCCGAACGCACAGCACCTCCGCGTTCAACACACGTACAGCCCGGTGACGTCTCCCACGCCTTGATCCAGCAAGGAGAGAGGGAGAGGTTGAGGAAGACTCCATCCAGCAGCAGCACAACGGCGTGGTGGTGGTGGAGGAGCGTGGCAATCCCGCAGGGCTTCGCCAAGCACCACGGGAGAGGAGAAGAACTTGGGAGAGAGGGAGGGGCTGCACCAAAGGCATAAGGTATGTTTGAGAGGCCCTCCTACCCCAGTATATATAGGGATCCCAAGGGGGGGGGGTGCGCCAGCCCCTAGGAGATCCAATCTCCAAGGGGGCGGCGGCCAGGGGAGGAGTCCCCCCCCCCCAAGGCACCTAGGAGGTGCCTTCCCCTGCTGGGACTCTTCCTTTAGGGTTTCCCCAGGCGCATGGGCCTCTTGGGGCTGGTTCCCTTGGCCCATGTAGGCCAAGGCGCACCCCCTACAGCCCATGTGGCCCCCCGGGGCAGGTGGCCCCACCCGGTGGGCCCCCGGGACCCTTCCGGTGGTCCCGGTACAATACCGATGACCCCGAAACTTGTCCCGATGGCCGAAACAGGACTTCCTATATATAAATCTTTACCTCCGGACCATTCCGGAACTCCTCGTGACGTCCGGGATCTCATCCGGGACTCCGAACAACATTCGGTAACCACATACAAGCTTCCTTTATAACCCTAGCGTCATCGAACCTTAAGTGTGTAGACCCTACGGGTTCGGGAGACATGTAGACATGACCGAGACGTTCTCTGGTCAATAACCAACAGCGGGATCTGGATACCCATGTTGGCTCCCACATGTTCCACGATGATCTCATCGGATGAACCACGATGTCAAGGACTCAATCGATCCCGTATTCAATTCCCTTTGTCTATCGGTATGTTACTTGCCCGAGATTCGATCGTCGGTATACCGATACCTTGTTCAATCTCGTTACCGGCAAGTCACTTTACTCGTTCCGTAACACATCATCCCGTGATCAACTCCTTGGTCACATTGGGCATATGATGATGTCCTACCGAGTGGGCCCAGAGATACCTCTCCGTTTACACGGAGTGACAAATCCCAGTCTCGATCCGCATAAAACAATAGATACTTTCGGAGATACCTGTAGTGCACCTTTATAGTCACCCAGTTACGTTGTGACGTTTGATACACCCAAAGCACTCCTACGGTATCCAGGAGTTACACGATCTCATGGTCAAAGGAAGAGATACTTGACATTGGCAAAGCTCTAGCAAATGAACTACACGATCTTTTGTGCTAGTCTTAGGATTGGGTCTTGTCCATCACATCATTCTCCTAATGATGTGATCCCGTTATCAACGACATCCAATGTCCATAGCTAGGAAACCATGACTATCTGTTGATCACAACGAGCTAGTCAACTAGAGGCTCACTAGGGACATATTGTGGTCTATGTATTCACACGTGTATTACGATTTCCGGATAATACAGTTATAGCATGAATAAAAGACAATTATCATGAACAAGGAAATATAATAATAATACTTTTATTATTGCCTCTAGGGCATATTTCCAACAGTCTCCCACTTGCACTAGAGTCAATAATCTAGTTCACATCGCCATATGATTAACACTCACAGGTCACATCGCCATGTGACTAATACCCAAGAGTTTACTAGAGTCAGTAGTCTAGTTCACATCACTATGTGATTAACACTCAATGAGTTTTATGTTTGATCATGTTGCTTGTGAGAGAGGTTTTAGTCAACAGGTCTGAACCTTTCAGATCTGTGTGTGTTTTACAAATCTCTATGTCATCTCCTAGATGCAGCTACCACGCTTTATTTGGAGCTAATCCAAATAACTGTTCTACTTGGAGCTATTCTAAATTGTTGCTCCATTATATGTATCCGGTATCTCTACTCAGAGCTATCTGGATAGGTGTCAAGCTTGCATCGACGTAACCCTTTACGACGAACTCTTTTACCACCTCCATAATCGAGAAAAATTCCTTAGTCCACTAGTTACTAAGGATAACTTTGACCGCTGTCCTGTGAGCCATTCTTGGATCACTCTTGTACCCCTTGACTGACTCATGGCAAGGCACACTTCAGGTGCGGTACACAGCATAGCATACTGAAGAGCCTATGTTTTAAGCATAGGGGACGACCTTCGTCCTTTCTCTCTTTTCTGCCGAGGTCGAGATTTAAGTCTTAACTTCGTACCTTACAACTCAGGCAAGAACTTCTTCTTTGCCTGATCCATCTTGAACACCTTCAAGATCATGTCAAGGTATGTGCTCATTTGAAAGTATTATTAAGCATTTTGATCTATCCTTATAGATCTTGATGCTCAATGTTCAAATAGCTTAATCCAGGTTTTTTATTGAAAAACACCTTTCAAATAACCCTATATGCTTTCTAGAAATTCTACATCATCTCTGATCATCAATATGTCATCAGAAATTCTATAGTGCTCCCACTCACTTCTTTGGAAATACAAGTTTCTCATAAACTTTGTACAAATCCAAAATCTTTGATCATCTCATCAAAGCGTACATTCCAACTCCGAGATGCTTACTCCAGTCCTTAGAAGGATCGCTGGAGCTAGCATACCTTTTAGCATCCTTAGGATCGACAAAAACTTTCTGATTGTATTACATACAACCTTTCCTCACGAAAACTGGTAAGGAAACTCGTTTTGATATCCATCTGCCAGATTTCATAAATACAGCTAATGCTAACATGAATCCGACGGACTTTAAGCATCGCTACGGATGAGAAAATCTCATCGTAGTCAACTCCTTGAACTTGTGAAAAACTTTTCGCCACAAGTCGAGCTTCATGGACGGTGACATTACCATCCACGTCCGTCTTCTTCCTAAAGATCCATTTATCTTAATGGCTTGCCGATCATCGGGCAAGTCCACCAAAGTCCATGGATCCGTTCTCGGATTTTATGGCCTCGAGCCATTTATCGGAATCCGGGCCCACCATCGCTTCTCCATAGCTCGTAGGTTCATTGTTGTCCAGCAACATGACTTCCAAGACAGGATTACGTACCACTCTGAAGTAGTACGCATCCTTGTCATCCCACGAGGTTTGGTAGTGACTTGATCCGAAGTTTCATGATCAATATCATAAGCTTCCACTTCAATTGGTGTAGGTGCCACAGGAACAACTTCCTGTGCCCTGCCACACACTAGTTGAAGAGACGGTTCAATAACCTCATCAAGTCTCCACCATCCTCCCACTCAACTCTTTCGAGAGAAACCTTTCCTCGAGAAAGGACCCGATTGTAGAAACAATTCATATTGCTTTCGGATCTGAATTAGGAGGTATACCCAACTGTTTTGGGTGTCCTATGAAGATGCATTTTATCCGCTTTGGGTTCGAGCTTAATCCTGAAACTTTTTCACATAAGCGTCGCAGCCCCAAACCTTTAAGAAACGACAACTTAGGTTTCTCTAAACCATAATTCATACGGTGTCATCTCATCGGAATTACGTGGTGCCCTATTTAAAGTGAATGTGGTTGTCTCTAATGCCTAACCCATGAACGATAGTGGTAATTCGATAAGAGACATCATGGTACGCACCATATCCAATAGGGTGCAACTATGATGTTCGGACACACCATCACACTATGGTGTTCCAGGCGGTATTAATTATGAAACAATTTCCACAATGTCTTAATTGTGTGCCAAAACTCGTAACTCAGATATTCATCTCTATGATCATATCATAGACATTTTATCCTCTTGTCATAATGATCTTCTACTTCACTCTGAAATTATTTGAACCATTCAATAATTCAGACTTGTGTTTCATCAAGTAAATATTCTCAACATCTACTCGAATCATCTGTGAAGTAAGAACATAACGATATTCACTGCATGCCTCAGCACTCATTGGACTGCACACATCAAAATGTGTTACTTCCTACAAGTTGCTATCTTGTTCCATCTTACTGAAAACGAGGCTTTTCAGTCATCTTGCCCATGTGGTATGATTTGCATATCTCAAGTGATTCAAAATCAAGTGAGTCCAAACGATCCATTTGCATGGAGTTTCTTCATGCGTATACACCAATAGACATGGTTCGCATGTCTCAAACTTTTCAAAACGAGTGAGTCCAAAGATCCATCAACATGGAGCTTCTTCATGCGTTTTATACCATTATGACTTACATGGCAGTGCCACAAGTAAGTGGTACTATCATTACTATCTTATATCTTTTGGCATGAAAATGTGTATCACTACAATCGAGATTCAATAAACCATTCAGGTTTAATACTAATCTTGATGGTAGAGGGAGCGTGCGATGTTTGATTATATCAAACTTGGAAACACTTCCAACACATATCGTCAGCTCTCCTTTAGCTAGTCTCCGTTTATTCCGTAGCCTTTTATTTCGAGTTACTAACACTTAGCAACCGAACCGGTATCTAATACCCTGGTGCTACTAGGAGTACTAGTAAAGTACACATTAACATAATGTATATCCAATATACTTATATCGACCTTGCCAGCCTTCTTATCTACCAAGTATCTAGGGTAATGCTGCTCCAGTGGTTGTTCCCCTTATTACAGAAGCACTTAGTCTCGGGTTTGGGTTTAACCTCGGGTTTCTTCATTAGAGCAGCAGCTGATTTGCCGTTTCATGAAGTATCCCTTCTTGCCCTTGCCCTTCTTGAAACTAGTGGTTTTACTAACCATCAACGATTGATGCTCCCTTTTGATTTCTACTTTCGCGGAGTCAAACATCGCGAATATCTCAAGGATCATCATATATGTCCTTGATATATTATAGTTCATCACGAAGCTCTAGCAGCTTGGTGGTAATGACTTCAGAGGAACTATCACTATTTCATCTGGAAGATCAACTCCCACTTGATTCAAGTGATTGTTGCACTCAGACAATCTGAGCACAAGCTCAACAATTGAGCTTCTCTCCTTAGTTTGCAGGCTAAGAAAATCGTCGGGGGTCTTATACCTCTTGACGTGGGCACGAGCCTGAAATCCCAATTTCAGCCCTCGAAACATCTCATATGTTCCGTGACGTTTCGAAAACGTCTTTGGTGCCTCTACTTAAACCATTTAACTGAACTATCACGTAGTTATCAAAACGTGTATGTTCGATGTTCGAAACATCCACAAACGATGTTTGGGGTTCAGCACACTAAGCGGTGCATTAAGGACATAAGCGTTCTACTGATCGCATAATCGCTACTGTCAACTTTCAACTATATTTTCTCTAGGAACATATCTAAAACAGTAGAAATATAGCGCGAGCTACGACATAATTTGCAAAAAGGTCTTTTGACTATGTTCAAGATAATTAAGTTCATCTTATGAACTCCCACTCAGATAGACATCCCTCTGGTCATCTAAGTGATTACATGATCCGAGTCAACTAGGCCGTGTCCGATCATCACGTGAGACGGACTAGTTATCATCGGTGAACATCTTCATGTTGATCGTATCTACCATACGACTCATGCTCGACCTTTCGGTCTCCGTGTTCCGAGGCCATGTCTGCACATGCTAGGCTCGTCAAGTTAACCCTAAGTGTTTTCGCTGTGTAAAACTGTCTTACACCCGTTGCATGTGAACGTAAGAATCCATCACACCCGATCATCACGTGGTGCTTAGAAGCGACGAACTGTAGCAACGGTGCACAGTTAGGGGAGAACACTTCTTGAAATTTTGTAAGGGATCATCTTATTTACTACCGTCGTCCTAAGTAAACAAGATGCATAAACATGATAAACATCACATGCAATCAAATAGTGACATGATATGGCCAATATCATTTTGCTCCTTTTGATCTTCATCTTCGGGGCTCCATGATCATCATCGTCACCGGCATGACACCATGATCTCCATCATCATGATCTCCATCATCGTGTCTTCATGAAGTTGTCACGCCAACGACTACTTCTACTTCTATGGCTAACGCGTTTAGCAATAAAGTAAAGTAAGTTACATGGCGTTCTTCAATGACACGCAGGTCATACAAAAAATAAAGACAACTCCTATGGCTCCTGCCGGTTGTCATACTCATCGACATGCAAGTCGTGAATCCTATTACAAGAACATGATCAATCTCATACATCACATATATCATTCATCACATCCTTTTGGCCATATCACATCACATAGCATACCCTGCAAAAACAAGTTAGACGTCCTCTAATTGTTGTTTGCATGTTTTACGTGGCTGCTATGGGTTTCTAGCAAGAACGTTTCTTACCTACGCAAGACCACAACATGATATGCCAATTGCTATTTACCCTTCATAAGGACCCTTTTCATCGAATCCGTTCCGACTAAAGTGGGAGAGACTGGCACCCGCTAGCCACCTTATGCACCAAGTGCATGTCAATCGGTGGAACCTGTCTCACGTAAGAGTACGTGTAAGGTCGGTCCGGGCCGCTTCATCCCACAATACCGTCGAAACAAGATTGGACTAGTAAAGGTAAGCATACTGAACAACATCAACGCCCACAACTACTTTGTGTTCTACTCGTGCAAAGAATCTACGCAATAGACCTAGCTCATGATGCCACTGTTGGGGAACGTAGCAGAAATTCAAAATTTTTTCCTACGAATCACCAAGATCTATCTATGGAGAGACCAGCAACGAGTAGAAGGAGGAGTGCATCTACATACCCTTGTAGATCGCTAAGCGGAAGCGTTCAAGTGAACGGGGTTGATGGAGTCGTACTCGTCGTGATTCAGATCACCGATGATCAAGTGCCGAACGCACGGCACCTCCGCGTTCAACACACGTACAGCCCGGTGACGTCTCCCACGCCTTGATCCAGCAAGGAGAGAGGGAGAGGTTGAGGAAGACTCCATCCAGTAGCAGCACAACGGCATGGTGGTGGTGGAGGAGCGTGGCAATCCCGCAGGGCTTCGCCAAGCACCACAGGAGAGGAGAAGAACTTGGGAGAGAGGGAGGGGCTGCACCAAAGGCATAAGGTATGTTTGAGAGGCCCTCCTACCCCACTATATATAGGGATCCCAAGGGGGGGGGGGTGCGCCAGCCCCTAGGAGATCCAATCTCCAAGGGGGCGGCGGCTAGGGGAGGAGTCCTCCCCCCCCAAGGCACCTAGGAGGTGCGTTCCCCTGCTGGGACTCTTCCTTTAGGGTTTCCCCAGGCGCATGGGCCTCTTGGGGCTGGTGCCCTTGGACCATGTAGGCCAAGGCGCACCCCCTACAGCCCATGTGGCCCCCCGGGGCAGGTGGCCCCACCCGGTGGGCCCCCGGGACCCTTCCGGTGGTCCCGGTACAATACCGATGACCCCGAAACTTGTCCCGATGGCCGAAACAGGACTTCCTATATATAAATCTTTACCTCCGGACCATTCCGGAACTCCTCGTGACGTCCGGGATCTCATCCGGGACTCCGAACAACATTCGGTAACCACATACAAGCTTCCTTTATAACCCTAGCGTCATCGAACCTTAAGTGTGTAGACCCTACGGGTTCGGGAGACATGTAGACATGACCGAGACGTTCTCTGGTCAATAACCAACAGCGGGATCTGGATACCCATGTTAGCTCCCACATGTTCCACGATGATCTCATCGGATGAACCACGATGTCAAGGACTCAATCGATCCCGTATTCAATTCCCTTTGTCTATCGGTATGTTACTTGCCCGAGATTCGATCGTCGGTATACCGATACCTTGTTCAATCTCGTTACCGGCAAGTCACTTTACTCGTTCCGTAACACATCATCCCGTGATCAACTCCTTGGTCACATTGCGCATATGATGATGTCCTACCGAGTGGGCCCAGAGATACCTCTCCGTTTACACGGAGTGACAAATCCCAGTCTCGATCCGCATAAAACAATAGATACTTTCGGAGATACCTGTAGTGCACCTTTATAGTCATCCAGTTACGTTGTGACGTTTGATACACCCAAAGCACTCCTACGGTATCCAGGAGTTACACGATCTCATGGTCAAAGGAAGAGATACTTGACATTGGCAAAGCTCTAGCAAATGAACTACACGATCTTTTGTGCTAGTCTTAGGATTGGGTCTTGTCCATCACATCATTCTCCTAATGATGTGATCCCGTTATCAACGACATCCAATGTCCATAGCCAGGAAACCATGACTATCTGTTGATCACAACGAGCTAGTCAACTAGAGGCTCACTAGGGACATATTGTGGTCTATGTATTCACACGTGTATTACGATTTCCGGATAATACAGTTATAGCATGAATAAAAGACAATTATCATGAACAAGGAAATATAATAATAATACTTTTATTATTGCCTCTAGGGCATATTTCCAACAAAAATCCATGCCTAACTTGTCCCACTTCCATTCTGGTATCGGCAATGGTTGTAACAAACCTGCTAGCTTCTGATGCTCTACCTTCACTCTCTGACATATATCACATACTGCTACATACTCAGCAATATCCTTCTTCATTCCTGTCCACTAGAAACTTTCCTTCAAATCCAAATACATCTTAGTGTTTCCGGGGTGAATCGAATATGGTGAATCATGGGACTCCTGCAAAATCAACTTCATGATCTCGGGGTCGTTAGGCACATATACGCGATCCGCAAACCATAAGGTATCGTGCTCATCCTCACGAAATCCTTTGGCCTTTCCTTTACTCATCCTTTCCTTTATCTCAGCAATCTCCTTGTCAGTCTTCTGATCTTCTCTGATCTTATCCAACAAGGTAGACTGAATTTCCAATGCTGCTACATAACCTCTTGGAACTATTTCCAAACATAGCTCTCAAAGATTCTCTACTAACTCCTTGGGTAATTCTCCGGTCATGAGCGTATTAACATAACTCTTGCGACTCAACGGATCGGCTACTACATTAGCCTTTCCGGGATGATAATGCAACTTCCTATCATAATCCTTAATGAGCTCCAACCATCTCCTTTGCCTGAGATTCAACTCCTTCTGCGTGAAGATGTACTTCAAACTCTTGTGATCCGTGTACACCTCACAATGATTACCGATAAGGAAATGTCTCCATGTCTTCAACGCATGCACTACGGCTGCTAACTCCAAATCATGCGCAACATAATTTTGCTCATGAGGTTTAAGCTGTCGTGAGGCATATGAAACAACTATTCCATCCTGCATAAGCACTGCACCAAGTCCTCGACGAGAAGCGCCGCAATACACTTGATAATCCTTACATTGGTCTGGAAGAATCAACACTAGGGCTGTAACCAAACGTTTCTTCAATTCCTGAAAACTGGCTTCACACTCCTCGGTCCATTTGAACTTGGTGTCCTTCTTCAACAACTCTGTCATGGGCTTTGCAATCTTGGAGAAATTCTCCATGAACGTCCGGTAATATCCTGCGAGTCCAAGAAAACTCCTGATTGCTCCAACTGACGTGGGTGCTACCCATTTAGTCACAGAAACAACCTTGGTGGGGTCTACTGCTATACCTTCTCCGGATATAAGATGTGCGAGAAATCCAACTTCCTTCAACCAAAACTCACATTTGCTAAATTTGGCAAATAACTGATGTTCCCTGAGCTTCTCAAGAACTAAACGCAAATGCTCCTTATGCTCCTCTCATTCTTCAAGTAGACCAATATATCATCAATGAACACTACGACGAACTTATCCAAAAACTCCATAAACACCTTGTTCATCATGTTCATGAAATAGGCAGGCGCGTTAGTCAGACCAAATGACATAACGGTATACTCATATAGCCCGTACCTTGTGGTAAAAGCTGTCTTAGGTATGTCCTTCTCTCGAATCTTCAGCTGATGGTATCCTGATCGCAGATCGATCTTGTAAAGTACCTTAGCTCCTTGCAACTGGTCAAACAAATCATTGATCATCGGCAGTGGGTACTTGTTCTTGATCGTTACTTCATTCAACGCATGATAATCAACAACCATCCTCAACGATCCATCTTTCTTCTCCACTAGAAGTACTGGACATCCCCAAGGTGATGAGCTTGGTCAAATGTACCCATTATCCAGTAATTCCTTAATCTGCTTCTTAATCTCCTCCAAATCCTTTGCGGGCATCCGATACAGCCTCTTTGATATTGGCCCGGTGCCTGGCAAAAGCTCAATAAAAAACTCAATGTCTCTATCTGGTGGCATGCCTGGGAACTCCTCTGGAAATACATCAGGGAAATCCTTCACCACTGGTACTTCCTCCTGTACAACTCCTGATAAGGAATTTACTTGAGTGCTCTTCGAAACATGTCGGGATACATACTTAATCCTTCCTCCTTCTGGAGTGGTGAGCATAATCGACTTACAGGCGCAGTCAACATTCCCTCCATACTTCGATAACCAATCCATGCCTAATATTACATCCAATCCTTGTGACTCCAATACTATTAGGTCTGAGGGAAACACGTAGTTACCAATCCTTAATGGTAACCGATCGCACCATAAACTGGCCATATACTCTGCTCCTAGCGAGGTTACTAACATGAGCGACCTAAGGGATTGGGTTGGTAGGTGATACTTATCCACACATCCCCTTGATATGTATGAATGCGATGCACCAGTATCGAAAAGAATGATTGCATTAAATGACTTAACCAAAACTTACCTATTACTGCATCGTGTTGCGCTTCAACCTCCTCCACACTAACGTGGTTCAATTGTCCCATGTTGAAAGGGTTGGGCTTCTTCCCAGAGCTTCTGTTGCCATTTCCATTCTTTGCTTCAGAACACTCGGTGGCGTAGTGTCCATTCTTTCTGCACTTGAAACAAGTATTGTGACTTAGATCCTTCTTGGCGGGCGTTGCCGGGTTGGAACATTCTGGCCGTTTCTTCCTCCATTCCCATTCCCATTATTGGGGCCACTATGGTTATGCGAACTCCCTCCATTGGAATTATGGCCTCCATGGTAATGGTGAATGTGTCCTCCCGAGTTCGGGGTAAAACGAGGTCTCTGCTGAGCTCCTGAATTGTACTTCCCTTGTCCATACTTCCTCTTGCGGTTGTCTATCTACTGCTGCTTCCCTTCAATCATGAGAGCTCTATCTATCATCTCCTGGTAGTTGTTGAAGGTTGCCACCATCAACTGCATGCTCAACTCATCATTCAGTCCTTCCAGAAACTTCTCCTGCTTAGCGGCATCTGTAGCAACGTCATCCGAGGCCTAACGTGCGAACTTACTAAACTCATCCACATACTGCCCCACTGTGCGACCTCCTTGGCGTAGGTTGCGAAACTTGCGCTTCTTCATGGCCATAGCTCCTGCTAAAACATGGGCAGTGCAGAAAGCCTGCTGAAACTGATCCCATGTAACAGTGTCAATGGGGTAAGTGGCTGTGAAATTCTCCCACCATGATGCTGCGGGTCCATCAAGCTGGTGTGCGGCAAAACACACTCTCTCTGCATCTGTGCATCCTATAGTGGTCAGCTCTCTTCCGATCTTGCGGAGCCAATCATCTGCAACAATCGGTTCGGTGCTACTAGAGAACACCGGCGGATTCAGCCTTAGGAAACGGGCTAAGTGATCAACATGTGGTGGTGGTGGTGGGTTGTTGTTGTTGTTGTTGTTGTTGTTGTTGTTGTTGTTGTTGTTGTTGTTGTTGTTGTTGTTGTATTTGTTGTTGTTGTTGTTGTTGTTGTTGTTGTTGTTGTTGTTGTTGTTGTTGTTCGGTGCTACTAGAGAACACCGGCGGATTCAGCCTTAGGAAACGGGCTAAGTGATCAACAGGTGGTGGTGGTGGTGGGTTGTTGTTGTTGTTGTTGTTGTTGTTGTTGTTGTTGTTGTTGTTGTTGTTGTTGTTGTTGTTGTTGTTGTTGTTGTTGTTGTTGTTGTTGTTGTTGTTGTTGTTGTTGTTGTTGTTGTTGTTGTTGTTGTTGTTGTTGTTGTTGTTGTTGTTGTTGTTGTTGTTGTTGTTGTTGTAGCTGCATCAGGGTATTCTGCTGTTGGATCAACTGGTGAGCTCCAGTGGGAATGCAAATCCATTGTCACATCTCAGAGGCATCTGATGGGTTTTAGAAAAGATGCGAAAACAAAATAGAATGAGGTCTAAAGGGAAAACACTACCCATATGCACATGAGACAAACACAATCATATCACTTCAATCAATTCAAACAAGGGCATACAATCGGTCTAACTATCGTTACAAAAGTGCTTGGACTATACTATATACATGGGGGAATACTACTACTGATATGGTGGTCGACTAGAAGTTTTAATCTGTAGAAGACTCCATGATATCTGCTCCAGCTTCATCAACGTAGTCATCATCGCTGTCGTCGGGGTCTGAGTCGGTGTCGTCGATGATGATGTAGTCCTTTGAACGAATGTCCTTGGAATCGTCGTCATCTCCTCCTGGCGCGGGGTCTCCCATGAATACTCCTAGATTCCTTGTCAGATCGTCATTCTTCTCCACTAGTATCATCATTTCCTCCTCATATCCATCGCGTGTAGACTTGAGTTTTCCTCTAGCTCTGTGATCCTAATCATTGCCTTCTTCAGATCTATCATGCCTGCGCACATCTGGTTCTCCTGGCGACGAATGTGCTGATTTAACTCCTGGATGAAAGCTACAATGGACATGTCCCTCCTGGTGTTGATCATCTCTCATTGCTCATCTCGGTGCCCACATATCTGGTAGATAGTGTCCTTGAGATCCTTGTGGTAAACTTATCCAATGCGTCCCATAGTGATGTGGGCTACCATGCTCTTTCCTAAACTCCAGGTTGGTGCATCAACGGAAAACTCTATGGGCTCAGTGACTGGCATGAACGTCCTTCCTGGAACTTGAACTTGAATCATCCAACGCTCCTCTTCTAGTAAAGTGGCGATGTAGGTCCTAGTGAACCTTGGTATTCCGATGTTCAGGTACCTAGTGACTTCCTTCAAGTGCCGTCCAAAAGGTGTATCTTCATCCGGTTGTGTAAACTTGTTCCTTTAATCCGCCATCTATAGAGTAGAAAAGGGAGAGGAGTCAGAAATGAGTAGAGAAGAGTGACCTATGGTTTTAGCTTAGTGATTGTGTCCTACAGTCAGCGTGTGCTCTGATACCATCTTGTAGCGACTAGACCTCAAACAGTCTAGTCTTTGTGCATCAGTGTCATCCCTGGATCGGTAATGCTGACACGCACAGTACTCGAGGATTTATAACAGAGTTTCAATCACACTCTTATTACATCGAATGTCTCAAAAGAGAACTTATTACAATAATATGGCTTAAGGCCATCTAAAATCGATAACAGCGGAATGCTTGGAAGATAAAGTGAGTCCATAAACTCCAACGACATAGCTAAGTGAACGACAACAACCTATGGCACCTTACCCATCGTCTGAAAAGTCTGCAACATGATATGTTGCAGCCCGAAATGGGTCAGCACATGGAATATTGATGTCTACTACACAACCTTCTTCTTGTAGACGCTGTTGGGCCTGCAAGTGCACAAGTTTGTAGGACAGTAACAAATTTCCCTCAAGTGGATGACCTAAGGTTTATCAATCCGTAGGAGGCGTAGGATGAAGATGGTCTCTCTCAAACAACCCTGCAACCAAATAACAAAGAGTCTCTTGTGTTCCATACACACCCAATACAATGGTAAATTGTATAGGTGCACTAGTTCGGCGAGGAGATGGTGATACAAGTGCAATATGGATGGTAGATAAAGGTTTTTGTAATATGAAATTATAAAAACAGTAAGGTAACTAATGATAAAAGTGAGCATAAATGGTATTGCAATGATAGGAAACAAGGCCTAGGGTTCATACTTTCACTAGTGCAAGTTCTCTCAACAATAATAACATAGATAGATCATATAACAATCCCTCAACATGCAACAAAGAGTCACTCCAAAGCCACTAATAGCGGAGAACAAACGAAGAGATTATGGTAGAGTACTAAACCACCTCAAAGTTGTTCTTTCGGATCAATCTATTGAAGAGTTCATACTAGAATAACACCTTAAGACACAAATCAACCAAAACCCTAATGTCACCTAGATACTCCATTGTCACCTCAAGTATCCATGGGCATGATTATACGATATGCATCACACAATCTCAGATTCATCTATTCAACCAACACAAAGTACTTCAAAGAGTGCCCCAAAGTTTCTACCGGAGAGTCAAGACGAAAACGTGTGCCAACCCCTATGCATAGGTTCATTGGCGGAACCCGCAAGTTGGTCACCAAAACATACATCAAGTGGCACATGATATCCCATTGTCACCACAGATAAGCACGGCAAGACATACATCAAGTGTTCTCAAATCATTAAAGACTCAATCCGGTAGGATAACTTCAAAGAGAAAACTCAATCCATTACAAGAGAGTAGAGGGGAAAACATCATAAGATCCAACTATAATAGCAAATCTTGGGATACATCAAGATCATGCCTTAGAGGGAACACGAGAGAGAGAACACGAGATAGAGATCAAACACATAGCTACTGGTACATACCCTCAGCCCCGAGGGTGAACTACTCCCTCCTCGTCATGGATAGCGTCGGGATGATGAAGATGGACACCGGTGATGGGATCCCTCCTCCGGCAGGGTGCCGAAACGGGGTCCCGAGAGGTTTTTGGTGGCTTCAGAGGCTTGCAGCGGCGGAACTCCCGATCTATCTTCGTTCTTGGTGTTTTTAGGGTATGTGGGCTTATATAGTTGAAAGAAG
>NC_041381.1:610948054-610953898 GCF_002162155.2 Triticum dicoccoides | reverse complement strand
GGGGGGGGGGGTGTGGTGCTCGAGGGGCCCACGAGACAGGGGGCGCGCCCAGGAGGGGTGGGCACGCCCTCCTATCTCCTTGCCTCCTCGAGGATCTTATGACGTGAACTCCAAGTCTCCAGGATCATATTCTTCCAAAAAATCACGCTGCCGAAGGTTTCATTCCGTTTGGACTCCGTTTGATATTCCTTTTCTTCGAAATACTGAAACAGGCAATAAAACAGCACTATGGGCTGGGCCTCCGGTTAATAGGTTAGTCGCAAAAGTAATATAAAAGTGTATAATAAAGCCCGTAATCATTCAAAACAGATAATAAAATAGCATGAATGCTTCATAAATTATAGATACGTTGGAGACGTATCAGCATCCCCAAGCTTAATTCCTACTTGTCCTCGAGTAGGTAAATGATAAAGAAAGAATTTATGAAGCGTGAATGCTAGAGGTGCACAAGTTTGATCAATGATAATTTCAATCACCTTTACTAGCATCATTATATGGCATAACAGTAGTTCATCCCATAAAACTTTTCATGATCAAGTAACAAGCTATTCACATGTTAAAGCATAGACCATAAACTTTCTTGAAAACTAGCAAACTTCATTCTTAGTCATCAAACAATTGCAATTCATCCTATTTTCAGGAAGGTTCTATGTCAGAGCTTTGATTTAGCAAACTTCACATACTCAATTATCATATAGTCTTCTACAATTGCTAACACTCACGCAATACTTGTGGTTATGAAGTTTTAATCAGACACAGAGAAAGATAGGGGCTTATAATGTTGCCTCCAAACATATTCACCTTTGGGTAATGTCAAAAATAATAGTTCATGCTAATGTACATCCAACTGGATATATATATCAGGATCACCCTAACACAAAGTGCTTGCCAAAGGATAAAATGAAAAAGGGAAAGGTGAAGATCACCTTGACTCTTGCATAAAGTAAAAGACATAAAGTAAAAGACATAAAGTAAAAGATAGGCCCTTCGTGGAGGGAAGCAGAGGTTGTCATGCGCTTTTAGGGATGGATACACAAAATCTTAATGCGAAAGAACATCACTTTATATTGCCACTTGTTTATGGACCTTTATTATGCAGTCCGTCGCTTTTATTGCTTCCATAACAAGATCGTACAAAGCTTATTTTCTCCGCACTAATAAGTCATGCATATTTAGAGAGCAATTTTTATTGCATGCACCGATGACAACTTACTTGAAGGATCTTACTCAATCCATAGGTAGGTATGGTGGACTCTCATGGCAAAAACTGGGTTTAAGGATATTTGGAAGCACAAGTGGTATCTCTACTTGGTGCAAGGAATTTGGCTAGCATGAGGAGGAAAGGCAAGCTCAACATGTTTGAATGATCCATGACAATATACTTTGACTGAGATGTGAGAAAACATAACCCATTACGTTGTCTTCCTTGTCCAACATCAACTCTTTAGCATGTCGTACTTAATGAGTGCTCACAATTATAAAAGATGTCTAGGATAGTGTATTTATATGTGAAATCTCTCTTCCTTCAATATTCTTTCATGAATTATTCAAATGACCAATACAATGCTTCTATCCTTAAATAAATTTACAACCTCTACTTCTTAGATGTTAAGTCATACTCCCCATGGGAAGCAAATGAGAGATATATAAGTTTAGATTTATGACATTCAACTCATTCAACCATTTACTCATAGGATATAAGTGAAGCACATGAGTAAATGACAAACTACTCCAAAAAGATATAAGTGAAGATCAATGAGTAGCTAAATAATTATGTAACTATATGAAGACTCCCTCTCATTTAAGAATTTCAGATCTTGGTATTGCATTCAAACAGCAAGCAAAACAAAAACAAAATGACATTGCAAGGATAGCATAACTCATGTGAAGAAGCAAAAACGTAGGTTCAACCAATACTAACTGATGATTGTTGAAGAAGAAAGGTGGGATGCCTACCGGGGCATCCCCAAGCTTAGATGCTTGACAATTCTTGAAATATTATATTGGGGTGCCTTGGGCATCCCCAATCTTGAGCTTTTATGTCTCCTTAATTCCTTTTATATGTCGGTTTCCCTTTTTATCAAAAGCTTCATCCACACCAAACTCAACAAGAACTCGTGAGATAGGTTAGTATAAACCAATACAAAACCATATCATTTTCTACTGTAACAAATTACTAACATTATTATTCAACATTTCATAGTAAATGTCTCTGCATATTTAATACTCCTATCCTCAAATAGAATCATTAAACAAGCAAACATATGCAAACAATGCAAACATAACAGCAATCTGCCAAAACAGTATAGTCTGTAAAGAATGAAAGATTCATCATACTTCCCTAACTCCAAAAATTATAAGAAAAATACTACGCTGTAGAATATTTATCAGATCTCATTATGCAAAAAGATTCAACATTATATCACTCTCTTAATTTTCTAGGGAATTTTTGCAACAGCATAAACTTTCTGTTTTCAAACAGCAACATGTATACTAGCGAAATAAGCATGGTAAAGGCTATCCTTGACATTTTTATTGAAAATATAGATGCAAAACATTATTCTAAACAATATAAAGCAAATGCTAACAAAATAAAATGACGCTCCAAGCAAAACACATATCATTTGGTGAATAAAAATAAAGCTCCAAGTAAAGTTACCGATGAACGAAGACGAAGGAGGGGATGACTTCCGGGGCATCCCCAAGCTTAGGCTCTTGGTTGTACTTGAATATTACCTTGGGGTGCCTTTTGCATACCCAAGCTTAGGCTCTAGCCACTCCTTATTCCATAGTCCAGCAAATCTTTACCCAAAACTTGAAAACTTCAACCACACAAAACTCAAAACAGAACTTGTAAGCTCCGTTAGTATAAGAAAATAAAACCTCCACTTAGGTTACTGTAATGAACTCATTCTAAATTCATATTGGTGGTAAACCTACTGTATTCCACCTTCTCTATGGTTCATACGCTTACATACTAGCCATAGATTCATCAAAATAAGCAAACAACACAATGAAAACAGAATCTGTCAAAAATAGAACAGTCTGTAGTAATATGTATCAAACGTATACTTATGGAACCGCAACAATTATGAAATAAATTGGTGGACCTGAGTAATTTATCTATTAATCATATGCAAAAAGAATGGACCTAAAAGAACTCTTCAGTAAAAAATGGCAGCTATTATCTTGAGCGCTAAAGTTTCTGTTTTTTATAGCAAGATCATATAGACATCACCCAAGTCTTCCCAAAGGCTCTACTTGGCACTTTATTGAAACAAAAGCTATAAAACATGATTAATACAATATAATAATCATGTTAACACACAAAAACAGTAAGTGTAAATATTGGGTTGTCTCCCAACAAGCGATTTTCTTTAATGCCTTTCTAGCTAGGCATGATGATGGCAATGATGCTCACATAAAAGATAAGAATTGAAACATAACGGGAGCACCATGAAGCATATGACTAGCACATTTAAGCCTAACCCTCTTACTATGCATAGGGATTTTGTGAGCAAACAACTTATGGGAATAATAATCAACTAGCATAGGACGGTAAAACAAGCATAACTTCAAGATTTTAAGCACATAGAGAGGAAACTTGATATTATTGCAATTCCTACAAGCATATGTTCCTCCATCATAATAATTTTCAATAGCATAATGAATTAATTCAACAATACAACCAGCACCTAAATCATTCTTTTCATGATCTATTAGCATAGAAAATTTACTACTCTCCACATAAGCAAATTTCTTCTCATGAATAGTAGTGGGAGCAAACTCAACAAAATAATTATCATGTGAGGCATAATCCAATTGAAAACTAATATCATTATGACAAGTTTCATGGTTATCATTATGCTTAAAAGCATACAAGTCATCACAACAATCATAATAGATAGCAACTTTGTTCTCATAATCAATTGGAACCTCTTCCAAAATAGTGGAATCATCACTAAAAAAAGTTGACACTCTTCCAAATCCACTTTCATATTCATCACTCAATATCCTCCAAAATAGTGGGATCAATACTACCTAAAGTTGACACTCTTCCAAACCCACTTTCATCAATATAATCATCATAAATAGGAGGCATGCTTTCACCATAATAAATATTCTCATCAAAGCTTGGGGGAAAAAAAATATCATATTCATCAAACATAGCATCCCCAAGCTTGTGGCTTCGCATATCATTAGCATCATGGATATTCAATGAATTCATCCTAACAACATTCCAATCATGCTCATCATTCAAAGATTTCATGTAAAACATTTTATAGACTTCTTCTTCTAGCACTTGAGCACAATTTTCCTTACCATCATTCTCACGAAAGATATTAAAAAGAAGAAGCGTATGAGACAAACTCAATTCCATTTTTTTGTAGTTTTCTTTTTATAAACTAAACTAGAGATAAAACAAGAAACAAAAAGATTAGATTGCAAGAGTAAAGATATACCTTCAAGCACTCACCTCCCCGGCAACGGCGCCAGAAAAGAGCTTGATTGACGGGGTGTGAGTGCCGCTTACCTAGCCTCCTCGACAACAGCGCCAGAAAAGAGCTCGATGTCTACTACACAACCTTCTTCTTGTAGATGTTGTTGGGCCTGCAAGTGCACAGGTTTGTAGGACAGTAGCAAATTTCCCTCAAGTGGATGACCTAAGGTTTATCAATCCGTAGGAGGCGTAGGATGAAGATGGTCTCTCTCAAACAACCCTGCAACCAAATAACAAAGAGTCTCTTGTGTCCCCAACACACCCAATACAATGGTAAATTGTATAGATGCACTAGTTCGGCGAAGAGATGGTGATACAAGTGCAATATAGATGGTAGATAAAGGTTTTTGTAATATGAAATTATAAAAACAGCAAGGTAACTAATGATAAAAGTGAGCGTAAACGGTATTGCAATGATAGGAAACAAGGCCTAGGGTTCATACTTTCACTAGTGCAAGTTCTCTCAACAATAATAACATAGATAGATCATATACCAATCCCTCAACATGCAACAAAGAGTCACTCCAAAGCCACTAATAGAGGAGAACAAACGAAGAGATTATTGTAGGGTATGAAACCACCTAAAAGTTATTCTTTCAGACCAATCTATTCAAGAGTTCGTACTAGAATAACACCTTAAGACACAAATCAACCGAAACCCTAATGTCACCTAGATACTCCATTGTCACCTCAAGTATCCGTGGGAATGATTATACGATATGCATCACACAATCTCAGATTCATCTATTCAACCAACACAAAGTACTTCAAAGAGTGCCCCAAAGTTTCTACCGGCGAGTCAAGACGAAAACGTGTGCCAACCCCTATGCATAGGTTCATGGGCGAAACCCGCAAGTTGGTCACCAAAACATACATCAAGTGGCACATGATATCCCATTGTCACCACAGGTAAGCACGGCATGACATACATCAAGTGTTCTCAAATCATTAAAGACTCAATCCGATAAGATAACTTCAAAGGGAAAACTCAATCCATTACAAGAGAGTAGAGGGGGAAAACATCATAAGATCCAACTATAATAGCAAAGCTCAGGATACATCAAGGTCGTGCCTTAGAGGGAACACGAGAGAGACAACACGAGAGAGAGATCAAATACATAGATACTGGTACATACCCTCAGCCCTGAGGGTGAACTACTCCCTCCTCCTCATGGATAGCGCCGGAATGATGAATATGGCCACCGGTGATGGGATCCCCCCTCTGGCAGGGTGCCGGAACGGGCTCCCGAGAGGTTTTGGTGGCTACAGAGGCTTGCGGCGGCGGAACTCCCGATCTATCTTCGTTCTCGGTGTTTTTAGGGTACGTGGGCTTATATAGGTGA
>NC_041381.1:610890782-610947597 GCF_002162155.2 Triticum dicoccoides | reverse complement strand
GTGGGTGCTCGAAGGGCCCACGAGATAGGGAGGTGCGCCCAGGAGGGGTGGCCACGCCCTCCTATCTCCTAGCCTCCTTGAGGATCTTCTAACATGAACTCCAAGTCCCCAGGATCATATTCTTCCAAAAAATCACGCTGCCGAAGGTTTCATTCCGTTTGGACTCTGTTTGATATTCCTTTCTTTGAAATACTGAAATAGGCAATAAAACAACAATATGGGCTGGGCCTCCGGTTAATAGGTTAGTCCCAAAAGTAATATAAAAGTGTATAATAAAACCCGTAATCATTCAAAACAGATAATAAAATAGCATGAATGCTTCATAAATTATAGATACGTTGGAGACGTATCAAATATGTTGGCAAAGTAACACATATAGTAATGAACAGATAAAATGCTATCACTACATGCATATATGGCTTGTGGAAAGCTCTATGGTTACGGTTTTGCATAAAGCCAATTTTTTCCTACATCAAAGTTATAAATTTTATTACTATCATGGTGGTTGTAAAACATTGAGAAGGTTCCTCCAACTCAATCCCAATTAAACATCATCATTATCCCAATCAAATTAATTTAGAGTCATGATATCAACATGATAATCCAAGATCCAGATACTCAAGATGTCCATAACCTGGGACACGGCTAACCATGATTAGTTTATACACTCTGCAGAAGTTTGCGCACTTTTCCCCACAAGACTCGAACGCATCCATGATCGGAGGATGGAGACATAGTCTTTCTGAAGCATTCACTCTCTACTCTGGGTAGACAGTACCACCTACAACCAACTACATCTGCTAGTCTATCTCTTCAAGAGCTCACACAACATACTCAACTACGCCAGATCCCATATTGGCTTGTGGCTGCACATGGAAGTTTCCAGCATGAATAGTCTTATGATCCCTTTGAGCCTGGGTGGCATTCCATAGGGTGATCACACGGGGACTCCGTGATTCCCTTGGGCAAGCACTGGGTTCTCCAGGTGCCCTCACAACCACTAGGTACTCCAGGGTGCCTCAACCAATCGACCCAGATGTGTATTTAAGTAGCCACCTTAAGTTAACCATTAATTAACAATACTCACATCTGTCATGGATACACTCACCCAATCCACGTCTACGAGCATAGCATAGCAATCCTAAGCATAACGTAGAAGTAACTCCCAAAGGTTTGATAATAAAAAGACAATAGGTTCTACCTCATCATCTACTTCCCCAAACCCACATGTTAAGAGATTCTACTCATGCAACATTTGAGGGTTATAACTAATGCATAAAAACTAGGTAATAAAGGGATATGATCAAAGTGTTACTTACCTTGCCGATGATCTGCAAAACCTAGGGACTCGTAGTAGCACGCTTTGCACTCCGGGTGTTCTATCGCAAACAAACAATAACATACAATGAGCACTCAACTAGAAGCACAGGTAAAACTCAAATAAGAAGATATAACCAGAAAGTTCAACTTAAGAACACCAGTTTGCAAATAGAATCAAATCAAACGGAGCAACAAAACTCAAACTACGAAAGAAACAAGATCCGTTTACTAATCTAGACTAAAGTCAGGTTTTACAATACTAGAATCTTGTTCAAGTTGGTTAAACAGAAAGAGGGCTTCAAGACGAAGATCTAGGCGCTTGTTTCACCTGATTCCGATAAACGAGCGAAAAGATAAACTAAAACGAAGATCAGGGCAGAAATCACGATCGAAAATAATCGCAGAAAACCCTGGAAAAAGAAAAACAAACGAATAGGCTAACGAACGAACATTCGCTGTCTGCGCTAAACGGACGAACAACGTTCACTAAAACGAACATATGGACGAACGTCCGCTAAATAACTAAACCGAAAAAAACCGAACCGATCTAAAAAAACAGATCTAGGATTTCAAAAGAAAAACCGACGGTTTTCCAGTAAAAACCGTACGGCGGCGGCGGCTACCTTGGCGGCGGCGGGGGGGCTTCGGCGACGGCGGGCGGGGTCGGCGGCGGCGTGGGTGGTGCGGCTGTGCAGCCGGCAGCGGCGCGGGCTGGCGGCATTGGTGGGTGGCGGCTAGGGTTTGGGCGGTGGCGGGGTCGGGTGGGCTGGCGGGGCGGGGCCTCGTCTTATAAGGGCCGGCCGGGTATAGTGTCCAGGATGGACATGGCCCGGTAAGGTCGGTTCACTTTTTTTTAAATAAGTCCTAACGCAGAAAAACTAACAAAAGAAATACTAAATCGAGCCCAAAAAGCCTGAAATAAATTTTCACGTTCCTCTAATAATATTGTGGACAAAGTGAACATTTATTTGGGCCTCTAATGCAATTTTGAAAAACACATTTTTTCCTAATTCAAATAAAATAGCAATAAAAGTCCAAATAAAATTCTTATTTGATTTTAATATTCTTCCTCCAATATTTCTTTTATTTGGAGAAGTCATTTTATCCCCTCTATTTTATTTCCATATTGGAAATATTCGGAGAGAAAAATAATTAAAACCAAATTATCCTCTTTTCAAAATTTGAGAAAACTCAAATATGAAAATAACGAAATCCCCAACTCTCTCCATGGGTCCTTGAGTCGCCTAGAATTCCTAGGATCAACCAAAAATGCAATAAAATATGATATGCATTGATGATCTATGTATAACATTCCAAATTGGAAATTTGGGATGTTACATTATATCTTCCTCAAAACAGCCACCATACCTACCTATTATGGCATTTCCATAGCCATTCCGAGATATATTGCCATGCAACTTTCCACCGTTTCATTTATTTTGACACGTTTCATCATTGTCATATTGCCTTGCATGATCATGTAGTTGACATCGTATTTGTGGCAAACCCACCATGCATAATTTTTCATACATGCCACTCTTGATTCATTGCCCATCCCGGTACACCGCCAGAGGCACTCATATAGAGTCATATTTTGTTCTAGTATCAAGTTGTAATCCATGAGTTGTAAATAAATAGAAGTGTGATGATCAACATTATTAGAGCATTGTCCCTTGAAAAAAAAGAAAAAGGAAAGGCCAAATAAAAAAAGAAAAAGGAAAGGCCAAATAAAAAAAGGGAAGGCCCAAAAAGAAAAAGAAAAAAAGGGGGACAATGTTACTATCCTTTTCCACACTTGTGCTTCAAAGTGGCACCATGACCCTTATGATAGAGAGTCTCTTATTTTGTCACCTTCATATACTAGTGGGAATTTTTCATTATAGAACTTGGCTTGTATATTCCAACAATGGGCTTCCTCAAATGCCCTAGGTCTTCATAAGCAAGCAAGTTGGATGCACACCCACTTAGTTTCTTTTCTTGAGCTTTCATACATTTATAGCTCTAGTGCATATGTTGCATGGCAATCCCTACTCCTTGCATTGACATCAATTGATGGGCATCTCCCAAGCCCGTTAATTAGACGCGTCAATGTGAGACTTTCTCCTTTTTTTGTCTTCTCCACACAACCCCCATCATCATACTCTATTCCACCTATAGTGCTATATCCATGGCTCACGCTCATGTATTGCATGAAAGTTGAAAAAGTTTGAAAAGGCAAAAGCATGAAACAATTGCTTGGCTGAAACCGAGGTTGTGCATGATTTGGATATTTTTGTGTGACGAAGATGGAGCATAGCCAAACTATATGATTTTGTAGGGATGAACTTTCTTTGTCCATGCTATTTTGAGAAGACATAATTTCTTTGTTACTATGCTTAAAGTATTATTATTTTTATGTCAATATTAAACTTTTGTCTTGAATCTTATGGATCTGAATATTTTTGCCACAATAAAGAAGATTACATTAATAAATATGTTAGGTAGCATTCCACATCAAAAAAATTTGTTTTTATCATTTACCTACTCGAGGACGAGCAGGAATTAAGCTTGGGGATGCTTGATACGTCTCCAACGTATCTATAATTTTTGTTTGTTCCATGCTATTATATTATATGTTTTGGATGTTTAATGGGATTTATTATACACTTATATATTATTTTTAGGACTAACCTATTAACCAGAGGCCCAGTCCAAGTTGCTGTTTTTTGCCTATTTCAGTGTTTTGCAGAAAAGGAATATCAAACAGAGTCCAAACGGAATGAAACCTTCGGGAGAGTTATTTTTGGAACAAACGAAATCCAGGAGCACAATAGATCGGGAGTTCCGCCGCCGCAAGCCTCTGTAGCCACCAAAAACCAATCGGGACCCTGTTCAGACACCCTGCCGGAGGGGGGATCCATCACCGGTGGCCATCTTTATCATCCCGGCGCTCTCCATGACGAGGAGGGAGTAGTTCACCCTCGGGGTTGAGGGTATGTACCAGTAGCTATGTGTTTGATCTCTCTCTCTCTCTCGTGTTCTTGATTTGGCACGATCTTGATGTACCGCGAGCTTTGCTATTATAGTTGGATCTTATGATGTTTCTCCCCCTCTACTCCCTTGTAATGGCTGGAGTTTTCCCTTTGAAGTTATCTTATCGGATTGAGTATTTAAGGATTTGAGAACACTTGATGTATGTCTTGCGTGGGATACCCATGGTGACAATGGGGTATTCTATTTATTCACTTGATGTATGTTTTGGTGATCAACTTGCGGGTTCTGTGACCTTGGGAATCTATGCATAGGGGTTGGCACATGTTTTCGTCTTGACTCTCTGGTAGAAACTTTGGGGCACTCTTTGAAGTACTTTGTGTTGGTTGAATAGATGAATCTGATTTTGTGTGATGTATATCGTATAATCTTGCCCACAGATACTTGAGGTGACATTGGAGTATCTAGGTGACAGTAGGGTTTTGGTTGATTTGTGTCTTAAGGTGTTATTCTAATACGAACTCTATGATAGATCGAACGAAAAGAATAGCTTCGTGTTATTTTACTACGGACTCTTGAATAGATCAATCAGAAAGAATAACTTTGAGGTGGTTTCGTACCCTACAATAATCTCTTCGTTTGTTCTCCGCTGTTAGTGGCTTTGGAGTGACTATTTGTTGCATGTTGAGGGATAGTTATATAATCCAGTTATGTTATTATTGTTGAGAGAACTTGCACCAGTGAAATTGTGAACCTTAGGCCTTGTTTCGAAGCATTGCAATACAATTTGTGCTCACTTTTATCATTAGTTACCTTGCTGTTTTTTATATTTTCAGATTACAAAAACCTATATCTATCATCCATATTGCCCTTGTATCACCATCTCTTCGCGAACTAGTGCACCTATACAATTTACCATTGTATTGGGTGTGTTGGGGACACAAGATACTCTTTGTTATTTGGTTGCAGGGTTGCTTGAGAGAGACCATCTTCATCCTACGCCTCCCATGGATTGATAAACCTCAGGTCATCCACTTGAGGGAAATTTGCTACTGTCCTAGAAACCTCTGCACTTGGAGGCCCAACAACGTCTACAAGAAGAAGGTTGCGTAGTAGACATTGTTGGAAATATGCCCTAGAGGCAATAATAAAGGATTATTATTATATTTCCTTGCTCATGATAATTGTCTTTTATTCATGCTATAATTATATTATCCGGAAATCATAATACACATGTGAATACTTAGACCACAACATGTCCCTAGTGAGACTCTAGTTGACTAGCTCGTTGATCAACAAATAGTCATGGTTTCCTGACTATGGACATTGGATGTCATTGATAACGGGATCACATCATTAGGAGAATGATGTGATGGACAAGACCCAATCCTAAGCATAGCACAAAGATCGTGTAGTTCGTTTGCTAGAGCTTTTCCAATGTCAAGTATCTTTTCCTTAGACCATGAGATTGTGTAACTCCCAGATACCGTAGGAGTGCTTTGGGTGTACCAAACGTCACAACGTAACTGGGTGACTATAAAGATGCACTACAGGTATCTCCGAAAGTGTCTGTTGGATTGACACAGATCGAGACTGGGATTTGTCACTTCATATGACGGAGAGGTATCTCTGGGCCCACTCGGTAATGCATCATCATAATGAGCTCAAAGTGACCAAGTGTCTGGTCACGGTATCATGCATTACGGTACGAGTAAAGTGACTTGCCAGTAACGAGATTGAACGAGGTATTGGGATACCGACGATCGAATCTCGGGCAAGTAACGTACCGATTAACAAGGGGAATTGTATACGGGGTTGCTTAAATCCTCGACATCGTGGTTGAGCTGATGAGATCATCGAGGAGTATGTGCGAGCCAACATGGGTATCCAGATCCCGCTGTTGGTTATTGACGGGAGAGCCGTCTCGGTCATGTCTGCATGTCTCCCGAACCCGTAGGGTCTACACACTTTAGGTTCGGTGACGCTAGGGTTGTATGAATATGAGTATGCAGCAAACCAAAAGTTGTTCAGAGTCCCGGATGAGATCCCGGACATCACGAGGAGTTCCGGAATGGTCCGGAGATAAAGAATTATATATAGGAAGTGCAGTTTCGGCCATCGGGAGAGTTTCGGGGGTCACCGGTATTGTACTGGGACCACCGGAAGGGTCCCGGGGGTCCACCGGGTGGGGCCACCTATCCAGGAGGGCCCCGTGGGCTGAAGTGGGAGGGGAACCATCCCCTAGTGGGCTGGTTCGCCCCCTCTTGGCCCCCCCCCCCCGCGCCTAGGGTTGGAAACCCTAGGGTGGGGGGCGCCTCCACCCCCCTGGTCGCCGCCCCCCTTGGGAGATCCCATCTCCAGGGCCGGAGCCCCCCCTAGGGGGCCTATATAAAGGAGGGGGGAGGGCAGCCGCACCCTGAAGTCTTGGCGCCTCCCTCTCCCCTGCTACACCTCCTCCTCCCGTAGTCGCTTGGCGAAGCCCTGCCGAAACCCTGCTGCGTTCACCACCACGCCGTCGTGCTGCTAGATCTTCATCAACCTCTCCTTCCCCTCTTGCTGGATCAAGAAGGAGGAGACGTCATGCTGACCGTACGTGTGTTGAACTTGGAGGTGCCGTCCGTTCGGTGCTAGGATCTCCGGTGATTTGGATCACGACGAGGGTATGTAGATGCACTCCTCTCTCTCATTGCTAGATGAACTCATAGATTGATCTTGGTGAACGTAGAATTTTTTTATTTTATGCAACATTCTCCAACAGTGGCATCATGAGCTAGGTCTATGTGTAGTTCTCTATTGCACGAGTAGAACACAAATCTGTTGTGGGCGTAGATGTTGTCAATTTTTCTTGCCTCTACTAGTCTTATCTTGCTTCAGCGGTATTGTGGGATGAAGCGGCCCGGACCGACCTTACACGAACGCTTACGTGAGACAGGTTCCACCGACTGACATGCACTAGTTGCATAAGGTGGCTAGCGGGTGTCTGTCTCTCCCACTTTAGTTGGAGCGGATTCGATGAAAAGGGTTCTTATGAAGGGTAAATAGAAGTTGAAAAATCATGTTGTGGTTATTCGTAGGTAAGAAAACGTTCTTGCTAGAACCCTATTGCAGCCACGTAAAAGATGCAACAACAATTAGAGGACGTCTAAGTTGTTTTTGCAGCAATTGCTTTGTGATGTGATATGGCCAAAAGTTGTGATGAATGATGAATGATATATTGTGATGTATGAGATCATGTTCTTGTAATAGGAATCACTACTTGCATGTCGATGAGTATGACAACCGGCAGGAGCCATATGAGTTGTCTTAATTATTGTATGACCTGCGTGTCAATGATCTAACGCCATGTAATTACTTTACTTTATTGCTAAACCGTTAGCCATAGTAGTAGAAGTAATAGTTTGCGAGCAAGTTCATGGAGACACGATGATGGAGATCATGATGTTGGAGATCATGGTGTCATGTCGGTGACGAAGATCATCATGGAGCCCCGAAGATGGAGATCAAAGGAGCTATATGATATTGGCCATATCATGTCACTACTATATAATTGCATGTGATGTTTATTATGATTATGCATCTTGTTTACTTAGAACGACGGTAGTAAATAAGATGATCCCTTATAATAATTTCAAGAAAGTGTTCCCCCTAAATGTGCGCCGTTGCTAAAGTTCGTCGTTTCGAAGCACCACGTGATGATCGGGTGTGATAGATCCTTACGTTCACATACAACGGGTGTAAGACAGTTTTACACATGCAAAAACACTTAGGGTTAACTTGACGAGCCTAGCATGTATAGACATGGCCTCGGAACACAAAGACCGAAAGGTCGAACATGAGTCGTATGGAAGATACGATCAACATGGAGATGTTCACCGATGATGACTAGTCCGTCTCACGTGATGATCAGACACGTCCTAGTCGACTCGGATCATGTAACACTTAGATGACTAGAGGGATGTCAAATCTGAGTGGGAGTTCATTAAATAGTTTGATTAGATGAACTTAATTATCATGAACTTAGTCTAAAATCTTTGCAAAATATGTCTTGTAGATCAAATGGCCAACGCTCATGTCAACATGAACTTCAACGCGTTCCTAGAGAAAACCAAGCTGAAAGATGATGGCAGCAACTATACAGACTGGGTTCGGAACCTGAGGATCATCCTCATAGCTGCCAAGAAAGCATATGTCCTAGAAGGACCGCTAGGTGAAGCACCCATCCCAGAGAACCAAGACGTTATGAACGCTTGGCAGTCACATGCTGATGATTACTCCCTCGTTCAGTGCGGCATGCTTTACAGCTTAGAACCGGGGCTCCAAAAGCGTTTTGAGCAACACGGAGCATATGAGATGTTCGAGGAGCTGAAAATGGTTTTCCAAGCTCATGCCCGGGTCGAGAGATATGAGGTCTCCGATAAGTTCTATAGTTGTAAGATGGAGGAAAACAGTTCTGTCAGTGAGCACATACTCAAAATGTCTGGGTTGCACAACCGCCTGTCCCAGCTGGACATTAACCTCCCGGACGAGGAGGTCATTGACAGAATCCTTTAGTCGCTCCCACCAAGCTACAAGAGCTTTGTGATGAACTACAATATGCAGGGGATGGTGAAAACTATTCCTGAAGTGTTTTCAATGCTGAAATCAGCAGAGGTAGAAATCAAGAAAGAACATCAAGTGTTGATGGTCAATAAAACCACCAAGTTCAAGAAGGGCAAGGGTAAGAAGAACTTCAAGAAGGACGGCAAAGATGTTGCCGCACCCGGTAAGCCAGTTGCCGGGAAGAAGTCAAATAATGGACCCAAGCCTGAGACTGAGTGCTTTTATTGCAAAGGGAAGGGTCACTGGAAGCAGAATTGCCCCAAATACTTAGCGGACAAGAAGGCCGGCAACACTAAAGGTATATTTGATATACATGTAATTGATGTGTACCTTTCCAGTACTCGTAGTAACTCCTGGGTATTTGATACCGGTGCCGTTGCTCATATTTATAACTCACAGCAGGAGCTGCGGAATAAGCGGAGACTGGCGAAGGACGAGGTGACGATGCGCGTCGGGAATGGTTCCAAGGTCGATGTGATCGCCGTCGGCATGCTACCTCTACATTTACCTACGGAATTAGTTTTAAACCTCAATAATTGTTATTTAGTGCCAAGTTTGAGCATGAACATTGTATCTGGATCTCGTTTAATGCGAGATGGCTACTCATTTAAATCCGAGAATAATGGTTGTTCTATTTATATGAGAGATATGTTTTATGGTCATGCCCCAATGGTCAATGGTTTATTCTTAATGAATCTCGAACGTAATGTTACACATATTCATAGTGTGAATACCAAAAGATGTAAAGTTGATAACGATAGTCCCACATACTTGTGGCACTGCCGCCTTGGTCACATTGGTGTCAAGCGCATGAAGAAGCTCCATGCTGATGGACTTTTAGAGTCTCTCGATTATGAATCATTTGCCACATGCGAACCATGCCTCATGGGCAAAATGACCAAGACTCCATTCTCCGGAAAAATGGAGCGAGCAACCAACTTATTGGAAATCATACATACTGATGTGTGTGGTCCAATGAGCGTTGAGGCTCGCGGAGGATATCGTTATGTTCTCACTCTCACTGATGACTTAAGTAGATATGGGTATGTCTACTTGATGAAACACAAGTCTGAGACCTTTGAAAAGTTCAAGGAATTTCATAATGAAGTAGAGAATCAACGTGATCGAAAAATAAAGTTCTTACGATCAGATCGTGGAGGAGAATATTTAAGTCACGAATTTGGTACGCACTTAAGAAAATGTGGAATCGTTTCACAACTCACGCCGCCTGGAACACCTCAGCGTAATGGTGTGTCCGAACGTCGTAATCGCACTCTATTGGATATGGTGCGATCTATGATGTCTCTACCGATTTACCGCTATCATTTTGGGGATACGCTCTAGAGACAGCTACATTCACTTTAAATAGGGCTCCGTCTAAATCCGTTGAGATGACACTGTATGAATTATGGTTTGGAAAGAAACCTAAGCTGTCGTTTCTAAAAGTTTGGGGATGCGATGCTTATGTCAAGAAACTTCAACCTTAAAAGCTCGAACCCATGTCGAAAAAATGTGTCTTCATAGGATACCCTAAGGAAACCATTGGGTATACCTTCTACCTTAGATCCGAAGGCAAGATCTTTGTTGCCAAGAATGGATCCTTTCTGGAAAAAGAGTTTCTCTCGAAAGGAGTAAGTGGGAGGAAAGTAGAACTCGATGAAGTACTACCTCTTGAACCGGAAAGTAGTGCAGCTCAGGAAAATGTTCCTGTCGTGCCTACACTGACTGGAGAGGAAATTAATGATGATGATCAAGGTACTTCGGATCAAGTTGCTACTGAACTTCGTAGGTCCACAAGGACACGTTCCACACCAGAGTGGTATCGAAACCCTGTCCTGGAAATCATGTTGTTAGACAACGGTGAACCTTCGAACTATGAAGAAGTGATGGCGGGCCCAGATTCCAACAAATGGTTTGAAGCCATGCAATCCGAGATAGAATCCATGTATGAAAACAAAGTATGGACTTTGACAGACTTGCCCGATGATCGGCGAGCGATAGAAAACAAATGGATCTTTAAGAAGAAGACGAACGCGGATGGTAATGTTACCATCTATAAAGCTCGACTTGTCTCTAAGGGTTATCAGCAAGTTCAAGGGGTTGACTACGATGAGACTTTCTCTCCCGTAGCGAAGCTGAAGTCCGTCCGAATCATGTTAGCAATTGCCGCATACTATGACTATGAGATATGGCAGATGGACGTCAAAACGGCATTCCTTAACGGCTATCTTAAGGAAGAACTGTATATGATGCAGCCGAAGGGTTTTGTCGATCCTAAGAATGCTAACAAGGCATGCAAGCTCCAGCGATCCATTTATGGGCTGGTGCAAGCATCTCGGAGTTGGAACATTCGCTTTAATGAGATGATTAAAGCGTATGGGTTTATGAAGACTTATGGAGAAGCCTGCGTTTACAAGAAAGTGAGTGGGAGATTTGTAGCATTTCTCATATTATATGTGGATGACATACTTTTGATGGGAAATGATATAGAACTTTTGGACAGCATTAAGGCCTACTTGAATAAGTGTTTTTCAATGAAGGACCTCGGAGAAGTTGCTTACATATTAGGCATCAAGATCTATAGGGATAGATCAAGACGCCTCATAGGTCTTTCACAAAGCACATACCTTGATAAGATATTGAAGAAGTTCAAAATGGATCAGTCCAAGAAAGGGTTCTTGCCTGTATTGCAAGGTGTGAGATTGAGCTCGGCTCAATGCCCGACCACGGCAGAAGATAAAGAAGAGATGAGTGTCATCCCCTATGCCTCAGCCATACGATCTATTATGTATGCCATGCTGTGTACCAGACCTGATGTAAACCTTGCCGTAAGTTTGGTAGGAAGGTACCAAAGTAATCCTGGCAAGGAACACTGGACAGCGGTCAAGAATATCCTTAAGTACCTGAAAAGGAGAAAGGACATGTTTCTCGTTTATGGAGGTGATGAAGAGCTCGTCGTAAAGGGTTACGTCGACGCTAGCTTCGACACAGATCTGGATGACTCTAAGTCACAAACCGGATACATGTATATGTTGAATCGTGGAACAGTAAGCTGGTGCAGTTGCAAGCAGAGCGTCGTGGCGGGATCTACATGTGAAGCGGAGTACATGGCAGCCTCGGAGGCAGCGCATGAAGCAATATGGATGAAGGAGTTCATCACCGACCTAGGAGTCATAACCAATGCGTCGGGGCCAATGACTCTCTTATGTGACAACACTGGAGCTATTGCCCTTGCCAAGGAGCCCAGGTTTCACAAGAAGACCAGGCACATCAAGCATCGTTTCAACTCTATCCGTGAAAATGTTCAAGATGGAGACATAGATATTTGCAAAGTACATACGGATCTGAATGTCGCAGATCCGTTGACTAAACCTCTTCCGTGAGCAAAACATGATCAACACCAGAACTCTATGGGTGTTCGTCTCATCACAATGTAACTAGATTATTGACTCTAGTGCAAGTGGGAGACTTTTGGAAATATGCCCTAGAGGCAATAATAAAAGGATTATTATTATATTTCCTTGTTCATGATAATTGTCCTTTATTCATGCTATAATCGTATTATCCGGAAATCGTAATACATGTGTGAATACTTAGACCACAACATGTCCCTAGTGAGCCTCTAGTTAACTAGCTCGTTGATCAACAGATAGTCATGGTTTCCTGACTATGAACATTGGATGTCATTGATAACGGGATCACATCATTAGGAAAATGATGTGATGGACAAGACCCAATCCTGAGCATAGCACAAAGATCGTGTAGTTCGTTTGATAGAGCTTTTCCAATGTCAAGTATCTTTTCCTTAGACCATGAGATCATGTAACTCCTGGATACCGTAGGAGTGCTTTCGGTGTACCAAACGTCACAACGTAACTGGGTGACTATAAAGGTGCACTACAGGTATCTCCAAAAGTGTCTGTTGGGTTGACATGGATCGAGACTGGGATTTGTCACTCCGTATGACGGAGAGGTATCTCTGGGCCCACTCGGTAATGCATCATCATAATGAGCTCAAAGTGACCAAGTGTCTGGTCACGGGATCATGCATTACGGTACGAGTAAAGTGACTTGCCGGTAACGAGATTGAACGAGGTATTGGGATACCGATGATCGAATCTCGGGCAAGTAACGTACCGATTGACAAAGGGAATTGTATACGGGGTTGCTTAAATCCTCGACATCATGGTTCATCCGATGAGATCATCGAGGAGTATGTGGGAGCCAACATGGGTATCCAAATCCCGCTGTTGGTTATTGACCGGCGAGCCGTCTCGGTCATGTCTGCATGTCTCCCGAACCCGTAGGGTCTACACACTTAAGGTTCGGTGACGCTAGGGTTGTATGAATATGAGTATGCAGCAAACTGAAAGTTGTTCGGAGTCCCGGATGAGATCCCGGACGTCACGAGGAGTTCCAGAATGGTCCGGAGGTAAAGAATTATATACAGGAAGTGCAGTTTCGGCCATTGGGAGAGTTTTGGGGGTCACCGGTATTGTACCGGGACCACCGGAAGGGTCCCAGGGGTCCACCGGGTGGGGCCACCTATCCCGGAGGGCCCCGTGGGCTGAAGTGGGAGGGGAACCATCCCGTAGGGGGCTGGTGTGCCCCCCCTTGGGCCCCCCTGCGCCTAGGGTTGGAAACCCTAGGGTCGGGGGGGCGCCTCCACTTGCCTTGGGGGGCACCCCACCCCCTTGGCCGCCACCCCCCTTGGGAGATCCCATCTCCAGGGCCGGCGCCCCCCCAGGGGGCCTATATAAATGGGGGGGGGAGGGCAGCCGCACCCTAAAGTCTTGGCGCCTCCCTCTCCCCTGCTACACCTCCTCCTCCCGTAGTCGCTTGGCGAAGCCCTGCCGGAACCCTACTACATTCACCACCACGCCGTCGTGCTGCTGTATCTTCATCAACCTCTCCTTCCCCTCTTGATGGATCAAGAAGGAGGAGACGTCACGCTGACCGTACATGTGTTGAACGCGGAGGTGCCGTCCGTTCGGCACTAAGATCTCCGGTGATTTGGATCACGACGAGAACGACTCCCTCAACCCTGTTCTCTTGAACGCTTCTGCACGCGGTCTACAAGGGTATGTAGATGCACTCCTCTCTCTCGTTGCTAGATGAACTCATAGATTGATCTTGGTGAACGTAGAATTTTTTTATTTCATGCAATGTTCTCCAACAGACATCAATACCATGTAAATTAAACTATAAAGAGCAAGTGATCTTCTTTCGCATTGTTATACGTCTCCAACGTATCTATAATTTTGATTGTTCCTTGCTATTATATTATGTGTTTTGGATGTTTTATATGCATTAATAAGCTATTTTATATTATTTTGGGGACTAACCTATTAACCTAGATCCCAGTGCCAGTTTCTGTTTTTTGCCTGTTTTAGAGTTTCACAGAAAAGGAATACCAAATGGAGTCCAAACGGAATAAATTTTTTGCGATGATCTTTCTTGGACCAGAAGCAAACCAGGAGACTTGGAGATGAAGTTGGAGGAGCCACAAGGAGGCCACATGGATGGAGGGCGCGTCCAGGGGGATAGGGCGTGGCCCCTGCCTTGTGGGCCCCTCGTGGGTTTCCTAACCTAATTCTTTCGCCCATATATACTCTTATACCCCAAAACCATTAGGGGGAGCCATGGAAATACTTTCCACCACCGCAACCTTCTGTACCCGTGAGATCCCATCTAGGGACCTTTTCCGGCATCCTATCGAAGGGGGATTCGATCCTGGAGGGCTTCTACATCAACACCATTACCCTTCCGATGAAGCGTGAGTAGTTTACCACAGACCTACGGGTTCATAGCTAGTAGCTAGATGGCTTCTTCTCTCTCTTTGATTCTCAATACCATGTTCTCCTCAATGTTCTTGGAGATCTATTCGATGTAATATTCTTTTGCGGTGTGTTTGCCGAGATCCGATGAATTGTGGACTTATGATCATATTATCTATGAATATTATTTGAATCTTCTCTGAATTATTTTATGCATGATTTGATATCTTTGCAAGTCTCTTCGAATTATGGGTTTAGTTTGGCCTACTAGATTGATTTTTCTTGTAATTTGTTCGCCCACCGTATTATTTGCTATCTTGAGAGAAGCCACTAGTGAAAGCTATGGCCCCGGGTCTCTTTTCCATCATATAAGTTCTCTTTTTCATCTTATTAGTTTTCGATCTACTATTTTGCAATCTTTTACTTTCCGATGTATAAACCAAAAATACCAAAAATATTTACTTTACCCTTTATCTATCTCTACTAGATCTCACTTTTGCAAGTAACCATGAAGGGATTGAAAACCCCTTTATCGCGTTGGGTGCAAGTTTGTTTGATTGTTTGTGCAGGTATTCGGTGACTTGTGCATTGTCTCCTACTGAATTGATATGTTGGTTCTCAAACTGACGGAAATACTTACTCTACTTTGCTGCATCACCCTTTCCTCTTCAAGGGAAAAACCAATGCAAGCTCAAGAGGTAGCACATTGCATGTATACTTCTGCTCTTGATCTGTAATCCAGTGGTGTGGTGAACCTACACACTACAGCACAATGTCATATTCCGCAATGTCTTAACTATGAACAATGTCATATCATTCTACTATTATTTAAACCGTCTCTTTATTTGCCAATCTGAAATGGGATAAATTGACAGCACACTAACCATTGATACTTATGAGTTCTTGATATGTAATCCAGTTGTGTCGTGAAGCTGTCAACTCCTTCACAATGTCATTTCCTGCCATGTCTTAACCTGAACAATACCATATTGTGTTAATGCTATTTTAAACGGTGTCACCTTATTGATCAATAAGAAATGTGATGAATTGTCAGCAATGATACTTATATGTGCAAAACATGTCATCTGTCTGCTTGTTTGTCTTTCAGAGTGAGGAGGATATAAGCGTCAAACAAGCGCAATCTCAGCAGCTTGTTCAGCTGCTTGCGCTGCAGCTCCCGAGGAGGGCTAACCTTTCTTGAATTCTATTGAAGTGCTGTCGGTTTTGTATATTATTTTGTCGTCGTGTTTATTTGCACTGGCGGCGATATTTGATGCCCAATGTATGTAATCTGCTATCTGCTTGTACTTTATTATCATAGTGGTGAACTTTGATGCCTAGTGGATGTAATATGCCGTAATTTCTTTATTGTATAGTCTAGTTTCTTCCTTATTCACGATGCTGCAATTATTTTATTGTATATATATATATATATCCTGTCTTCGCTCCACGAAAAGTAAATCGGACAAACCGTAAAATTATGGTACATAATTGGGCTGTCATGCAAATCACTATGTATGTGCCACATCATGGGCCCAGTCATCTTGGTCCGTTAACAGGCCTAAATATAAACTGGCCCACTAGTAGTTTCGAGCCTTTAATACGCTGAATAAACCACTGGCTCTATTTTTGCAAGAAAATTCAATGGGCTTTTAGTTGGCTGAAAAGTAGGTTGGGCCTGAAACGTGCCGAACAGCTCATGGACCGATAGCAGGCCGAAATAGACCCCAACCCATGATTGCGCCAATCACATCACGGGCCGTTAACATGCCAAAATTGCCTCGGTCCTTATTTGGCCCAATAAAATTATCAGCTATGAGTGGGCCGGATGCAAAGCGGGCCATAGTTAGGCCCAACTATATGATGGGCTTTTAACATGCCGAAATAAATATAGGGCCGAAATGTTAAACGGGCCTTTAGCAGGCCGAAACTAATATCAGGCTGTATTAGTAAATGGGCCTTTAGCAAATAGAAATCCTAACCGGACCTCAATTGAGCCCAAAAGCACAGGGTCCAGTTGACGGGCCGAATCTGATATGGGCCATAATTTAGTCTAAAGGCTCTTAAAGGGCCGGATCTGATATGGGCTGTAATATGGCCTAGAACGTGGTAGGCTATTAATGGGTCGGATCTCAACTACTAGGGAAAAGCCTAGCAGCAGCGCGGGTTTTAGGCCTATCAGTAGTGCGGGCTAGGGCGCTACTGGTATGATGCTACAGCTAAAGGTTTGCAGTAGCGTGCCTCACCCCACGCTGCTGCTAAATCTACTTAGTAGTAGCGCCTTCCTTGGGAAGCCCTACTGGTAACTAGTAGTAGCGCTTCTCCCTGCCCGCGCTACTATTATTATTTCGTATTTTATTTTCTTTTTTATTTCATGTTGTATTCATACACCTTTACACAAGTTTTCATACAACGGGAATTTAGAGATTGTTTTTACATCATAATGAGTTATTACATCACGGGGTGAAAGAACCATGGACTAGTTTCAAGTGGATGTCCATCCACTTGAAACTAATCCGTGGTTCTTTCACCCAATGATATAATAAATATCATCATCATCATCATATCATTAACAACTTATCATCATAATACATCATTGCCATATAACACCTCCTCAAGATCATCATTTTCATCAATGACATCACATAGCAAATTGGTCACTAGTCGTAATCACAAGTACTCCTCATCATCAACTCTAACACATTGTACCACATAATAAACATATTGTACCTCATAGGACCTACTACATTCTCTTAGGACCTACTACATTTTCTAAGGTAAAATAGCAAAAAACAAGATAGCCCCTGACTCTCCATTATGGAGAATGGAGATTATCCTGTCTCCAATTCTTGCCTTTCGCTGAATGTTACTTCCAAGAACCTCCTTGTGAACGTTCAAACATTTTTTCCATTCTTTGATGAGCATGTCTTCACCGGTCTTAGAAATCTGATATGCACAGCTGAGCTCCCTAGATTTACCTGGCAGTATGTTCAGAACTGTAAGGCGACCATTCTGATACATCAGATAAGGCACACAATCCATCGGGAGTTTCTATTTAAAAACATAGTAATAATTTCATAGTTAGAAATGATGTACTAGTTTTAGAAGTATGCAAAAGATGCACGGATGTCGTAATAGTAAAAAATCTTACCAGGGTATCTCCATAGAAGTTACCGTGGTTCAACACATGCACTAGTGGCACGTATTCACCATAATTTGGAGGAGTTTGATAATAGGTATTGTAATTCTCAAGATAACTACAAAATGCGATCAGATGACTTTTCTCCTTATAAGTTAATTCGGAGCCATCAGTGTAGTCGGTTTTGTCTACCATCTTCCGCACATTCTTTGAAGAATCAAAATAAGCTGTCAATGGAAATAAGCTTTCAACTATTTTGAAATAAACAATATAAATTAGTTAATAACTATGTTTGAGAAACTCACATTGCGGTAGAATCGGAAGCGTATCAACAAGGACCCAAATGTCCATATTGTCTTGCTCGATGTCAGGATCACCAAGATCCATGGTGACAATCATACCCTCATAAAAACCATACATTTTGCAAAGTGCTTCCCAATTTTGGCAACCAAAATGGGTTACGCTCTGAGAATTGTACAAATTTACTTCAAAATCCATATCATGATGGGTCCTTAGGTGTATTTTCTTTGTTTCAAAATTTTCATGGTCTTCAAAACCCATCCTCTCCAAGACGTAGCGTCTTGCATGGCATCGGATAAGCTAGTCGAATTGTAAAAGATGAAAATTAGACGTTGAAATAGTTGAAGTCATGCTTAATTATGAAAAAAACACTTGTTGTTGTTGCGTACCGTTTCAACATCAAAGGTCTCCTCGAGCTTAATGCTGAAGCGCCGATCTTCGTCCAGCTGAAGGAACCTGTCGCACAGACCTCTATCATCGTGGCACCAGCTACACTCCCCCGGGAGACTGTCGTTGTCCGAGTACGACATTTCCTACATTCATAATTCAACGATTAAACTTGTACAATTAAATATATGTACTAAAAAACCTAAATTAGATCATTATTTTTCGAGAAATCTAGGCCACTTGATATTTCCTACATATTCTAGCACAAGTCATGGCAGAATTCACGAAAAAATCCGGCATGACCTTTGCTAAAAAAGGACATATCGAGCGCCTGAAATTTGCCGGAACGGAAATTAATCAACACTCTGGCCAAACATAGGCCACTCGGAGGTGTAACCGGAACATGAACGGCCACTTGGGCAACCACAACAAATATGACATGTTCAACTAGTTTTATTAATTCAACTAGTTCTTACTAAATATAAACTTACTATAAATAGAAAAAACTATTTCTAAAAATAAAGTAGTTCAACTAGTTATATTAATTATCTTACTAAAAATACATTATTTCTATTAATTCAACTTGTTCAACTAGTTTATTAATTTACTTACTAAACTAGTTCAACTAAAACTAAACTAGTTAAACTAGTTTATTAATTTACTTATTATGAATTATTTTAAATACTTACTAAAAATAGTAAAAATAAACTATATTATACAATAGTAAAAACATCTACTATTAACCATACCGCCCTAGTTAACTAGTACCATCACTACTACTGATTAACATCTACTACTACTAAAAATCATTATCTATGAACCCTAAATTAACATCTACTACTACTAAACAACATCTAGTACTAACTAAGCAGAGAGAAAGGGGGTGGGGGAGGGGTGGGGGGCTTACAGATAGGGGAGAGACGGTGGCGGGGAGGTGCTCGGTGACGGAGAGGTAGGGGCGGCGAGGGCGGGCTCGGGATCGGAGGCGGCGGTGCTGGGCGAGCTCAGGCGGCAGCGGTGAGGTCGAGGGCGGTGGTGGTGAGGTCGAGGAAGGCGACGGTGAGGTCGAGATCGGCGGCGGGCGGCGGCGGTGAGGTTGAGGGCAGCCTCGAGCGGTGGCGGTGAGGGCAGGCTTGGGCGACGGCGATAGAGGAGTAGGGGAATAGGGGGGAATGGAGGACTTAGCAAAATATTGAGCCCGTGCAGGTGGTTAAGTCAGAAGTAGGTGTAGCGCGTTCCACAAAGCGCGCTACTGCTACGTTAGCTACAGCGCGTTCTGGTATACACGCTACTGCTACTCCTTTCTCTTTCCCCCCCCTTTTTCATTTATTTTTCTTCACATTTTATTTTTTTCTTTCACCTTATTATATTTCTTTCATTTGCAATTACCTTTCTATTTGCTTTCCATTTAATTTTATATCCTTTAGCAGTAGCGAGTTTTGGAATAAAACGCGCTGCTACAAAGGAAGTAGCGGTAGCCCGGCCGGGGTTGACGCGGCGAGCTTGATGCTCGGGATGTTCATCACCTAGAACCAAACACAAGAGCACGCAAAACAACCAGACAGAACGAGCATAAGCCACCAACTCAACAAAAAGGATCACGGAACGGGAGGAGAATGATGGAACTTGGTAGCCAGCGGTAGTACTGTAACTTGTAGGCGATAGTACCTCTCCAAGCGGTAGTAACGCTCCAGTGAGAGCGGTAGTACCGCTTGAGGCGGGGAAACAGCGGTTTCCTACTGCCGTGGTCAGATCCGGCACTACCGTCCTACCAAATTCAAAAATACTCCTACCAATCACTAATCCAAACCGCCTAGTTGCCTTCTCCATCCTACTCATGCCTAGATTTAGCCAAAAATCTAGAGATGCAACCACTATTGCCCCTAAGAAGCTATATTGGAAATCTAGACAAGAAAAGAGAGGGAATGGGGGCAATACCGGCATCCATGGCAAGAGGACAAGGTGGGGATCGACTCCACCAAAGGGAATGGAGAGGGACACCCCGAAGAAGGAGATCCGCCGGAGCCCTCCCGCGGCGAGCAGTTGCTGGAGAGACGAAGCAGAGCGAGGGGGCGACCGAATGGTTATGGGGGAGAAGAAACCTCCCGCTGCCCTGATATAACCCCCTGACCCCGCCCTGTAGCGGTAGTACCATGCTGGTGGGCGGTAGTACCGCGCACCACCAGTGGTAGTACCGCCCAGCAACTTATGGCCACTAGACAGTACGGCTAAGCTAAAAAAGAAACGGAAAAACAACCGCAAGACGGAGGAACGACTAACTCGGCAGCGAACACACTAGCAAGGCACCAAGACACACCTCTTCAAGAGAGGGCGGTTTCCGAGGCCACCTATGTTTGAGTCAAGAGGTATGCCACCGCGAAGATTTTAACCTTGGGCCCATGACCAAAACTCGTCCTTGAAGCACAAGTATCATCGAAGATGGTTAAAGTGAAAGACTTGATCAATTTGTGCATAATGGGGGGAGAAAGAGTTCATTGAGAGGACAACACTCCCCCTATGTTCATGCCTACACCTAAACTAGACAACATGTTGAATGAGGTGGGGTGTGCAAGGGTTCAAGTCACATTGCTCAAATCAATGATATTTAGCTCATGCCTTAACTCGCGAAATCTTGCTTCATCCAAGGGCTTCGTGAAAATATCTGCAAGGTTATCATGAGTGTTGACATACTTGAGCTCGATCTCTCCTTGCCTAAATGTGATCCCGGATGAAACGATACCGAATCTCAATATGCTTCGTCTTGAAATGTTGCACGAGGTTGAGAGAAATCTTGATGGCACTTTCATTATCACACCAAAGAGGCACTTTGTCACAAATGACACCGTATTCCTTTAAAGTTTGCCTCATTCATAAGAGTTGTGCACAACAACTACCAGCCGCCACATATTCCGCTTCGGTGGACGAGAGAGACACACAACTTTGCTTCTTGGAAGACCAACTCACCAAAGAGCAACCAAGAAATTGGCACCCTCCAGAAGTGGACTTCCTATCCACTTTGTCTCCCGCCCAATCGGAATCCATAAAAATTTCAAGCTTGAACTTTGCTCCTCTTGGGTACCATAAGCCAAAGTTTGGGGTATGAGCCAAATATCGAAAGATTCGCTTGACTACCACATAGTGGCTTTTCTTTGGTGCGGCTTGAAACCGTGCACACATTCCCACACTCAACATGATATCCAGTCTAGATGCACAAAGGGACAGCGAGGATCCAATCATGGAGCGATATACCTTTTGATCCACCGCTTTACCATTGGGATCAATGTCAAGTTGGCACTTGGTAGGCATTGGAGTAGAAGCCGACTTGACATCACTTAGCTTGAATGTTTTTAGCATGTCTTGAGTGTATTTGGCTTGGTTGATGAAGGTACGTTCTCTTCTTTGTTTGATATCAAAACCAAGGAAGAACTTCAACTCTCCCATCGAAGACATCTTGAACTTAGAGGTCATGAGAGCGGCGAATTCCTCATTGAAAGCTTTGTTAGGGGAACCAAAGATAATATCGTCAACATATAGTTGGCATACAAACAACTCCCCTTTGACCTTCTTAGTCAAAAGAGTGGGATCGATTTTCCCAACCTCAAATCCACGATCTTGTAACAACTCGGTAAGGTGGTCATACCACGCACGTGGGGCTTGTTTAAGGCCATAGAGTGCCTTATTGAGTTGATACACATGATCCGGGAAGTAGGGATCCTCAAACCCGGGGGGTTGCTTGACATAAACCAACTCATTAATAGGACCATTCAGAAAAGCACTTTCCACATCCATTTGTTGTAACTTAAAGTTGTGATGGGAAGCATAAGAAATCAACAAATGAATGGATTCAAGGCGAGCAACGGGAGCAAAGGTTTCACCATAGTCGATACCCTCGACTTGGGAGTAGCCTTGTGCTATCAATCTTGCCTTGTTGTGAATGATATTCCCATTAGTGTCTTCCTTGTTCTTGAAAATCCACTTGGTTCCAATGACGTTATGGTTCCCCGACGGCCTTGGCACAAACCTCCACACCTTGTTGTACTTGAAGTTGTTGAGTTCCTCATGCATGGCATTGAGCCAATCCGAATCTTTGAGCGCCTCATAGACCTTTTGGGGTTCAACACAAGAGACAAACGTGTGATGTTCACAATAGTTTGCTAATTGTCTACGAGTGCTTACCCCCTTTCTTAGGCTTCCAACCACGTTCTCCATGAGATGGCCTTTGGTGGTGAGCTTGGAAGCAATCTTCGCGGCACGACGCTCTAATTCCTCCTCGGATGTGGAAGGAGGAGGATCAACTTGATTATCTTGAGCGTCGTCTTGAGCTTGTTCGAGATCTTGAGCTTGCTCTTGATCTTGAACTTGCTCGATGGGGAGAAATTGACCTTGGGCATAATTTGGTGGATTTTCACCATATTGAGGTTGATCTTGCCCTTGGTCATGTTCACGAGGTTGAGGGCCTTCACTTTGTTCTTCGGAAGCGTGTGGGTCTTGGGTTGGTGATGGCTCCACTTGAGTGGAGCATTGTCCTTCTCCTTCGGCCACAAGGGGTTCCTCAATGGGTAGGATAAGACCCACACCCATTCTTCTTATGGCTTGGGGAGGAATTTCATCACCTACATCACAAGTACCACTTTGCTCCACTTGGGAGCCGTTATTTTTGTCAAACTCCACGTTACACGTCTCCTCAATGAGTCCAGTGGACTTGTTGAGGACACGGTAAGCATGAGAGTTTGTAGCATAACCAACAAATATGCCCTCATAAGATCTAGCCTCAAATTTATACAAACGAACACCTTTCTTGAGAATGAAACACTTACACCCGAACACCCGAAAGTACTTGAGATTGGGCTTGTTACTAGTAAGTATTTCATAAGGAGTCTTGTTCAAGCCTTTGCGGAGATAGAGCCGATTGGATGCATGACATGTTGTGTTGATGGCTTCAGCCCAAAAGTTGTATGGGGACTTGAACTCTGCCATCATGGTTCTTGCCACGTCCATCAACGTCCAGTTCTTCCTCTCCGCGACACCATTTTGTTGAAGGGTATAGGGTGCAGCATATTGATGTTTGATCCCCTCATCACTAAGAAACTCATCCAATGTGTAGTTCTTGAACTCGGTGCCGTTGTCACTTCTTATTGTCAAGATCTTTGCATCATGTTGGCGTTGGGCTTCATTTGCAAAGTCGATGACGGTTTGTTGAGTTTGAGTCTTCCTCTTGAAGAAATATACCCAAGTGTATCTTGAATAATCATCCACAATCACCAAGCAATACTTTCTACCCCCAAGACTATCAAAGGATGGAGGCCCAAAGAGGTCCATGTGAAGGAGCTCCAAGGGTTTCTTCGAGTAGATGATAGTCGTGGGAGGGTGAGCCTTCTCATGAAGCTTCCCTTCCATACAAGCACTGCAAGGACGATCTTTGGAAAAACTAACATTTGTTAGTCCATGAACATGGTCCCCCTTGAGAAGACTTTGCAAAGATCTCATATTAACGTGGGCTAAACGGCGATGCCAAAGCCATCCCACATCAACTTTAGCCATTAGGCATGTCGCGGTCTTAGTGGGTCGCTCCGACAAGTTAATCACATAGAGACCGTTCTCGACATGCCCAACAAAGGCTACTTTAAGAGTCTTGCTCCACAAGAGGGCCATGGTATCAATATCAAAGAAGGTGGCAAAACCCATGAGTGCAAGTTGACGAACGGAAAGAAGATTGAAAGCAAGGGACTCGACAAGCATCACTTTCTCGATCGTTTGATCATGAGAAATGACAACCTTGCCAAGACCCAATACCTTAGAAGACGAGGCATCACCCCACTCGACGTTGGTGGGCATAGAAGGAATCTTGTGCACGTCCACCACCAACTCCTTGCTTCCGGTCATATGATTTGTTGCTCCACTATCGAGCAACCATGATCCTCCACCGGAAGCAAACCCCTACATGAAATCAATGCTTGGCTTTAGGTACCCATTGAGTAATGGGTCCTTTGATGTTAGCAACAAGGGTCTTGGGAACCCAAATAGACCATTCAATATACTCATAAGGAGAACCAACAAATTTTGCATAAACATGTCCATCACTAGCACGGCATAACACATAAGAGGGGTTAAAGTCACCGGCTTTGTTGGAAGAGATGGCTTTGCCCCTTTTGGCATCACCACTCTTTGCATTGTTCTTCTTCTCCTTAGGAGCACCCTCTCCCTCCTTCACAAAAGTTTGCTTAAGAGGGGGAGGTCGTTAGGTCTTGTCATTCTTCTTCTTGTTCTTCTTCTTATCCTTGGACTTGGGTGTGAACCCAACTCCCTCCTTGGCCACAACTTCCTTTTGATTGCTCAAAAGGTCATTGAGTTTCTTTTCACCTTGTATGCATGACACAAGGCCTTTCTCGAGTTGTTTCTTCAACTGGGCATTCTCCTCCACAAGATGCACATGCTCACAACACGGGTTAGTAGCATTTGCGTTATCAATTAAGACCATATGAGGAAAAGTGGCTTTCTCCTTGGTTAACTTCACTTGGAGTTGAGCATGAGACTCCTTGAGGCTAGCATGAGCACCCTTCAAGGCCTTGTGAGCCTTGTCGAGTATATCAAACTCCTCTTTGAGTCTAGCAAGATCAACCCCAAGTTTAACCTTCTCGGAGTTAGCCACACGAGAGACAATAATAGCATGATCAAGACCTTTCTTTAATTTAGCATGGTCATCGTTGTGTGACTCCTCAAGAGTCAAACGATGCCCACGCTCTTCCTCAAGAGCATTAGAGAGATCCAATATCTCATCATCATAGTCATGACTATGTTCTTCCATCCTAGAGATGGTTTCCTCATGAGCCTCGATCATGTCATTGGCTTCACCAAGTTGTTCCAAGAGAGCAACAATGTGCTTCTTGGATTTGCCCTTGAGTTTACTCATAAAAGACTCAAATTCATTCATATCTTCATTAGACCCCTCATGTTCATCAATGCAATCCATGAAGGAAGGATTAGTAATGATGGTGGTTTTGATGTTGGCGGTTACCTTGTTAGTGGCTTTAGCCATGGGGCACTTGGCTGTGATGTTCTCATTGGGTGAATCAAAGAGAGACATCCCGGGAGTTGTAGCAATGGCAACGGATGCCATGCCATTGCTTCATTATCTTCATCATCATAGTCATCCTCATGGTATTCTTCTTGAACCACCAACCCTTGAGAAGGAGTCTTCTTGGTGAAGTTGTTCTTGTTGGGGAAGGACTTGGCTTTGTCTTTTCGGATGAGCTTGCCACCATTGTCTGTTGGGTAACGTAGCAAAAATTCAAAATTTTCTACGCATCACCAAGATCAATCTATGGAGTAACTAGCAACGAGAAAGAGAGAGTATGAGCATCTTCATACCCTTGAAGATCGCTAAGCGGAAGCGTTACAAGAACGCGGTTGACGGAGTCGTACTCGCAGCGATTCAAATTGCGGAAGATCTGATCTAGCGCCGAATGGATGGCGCCTCCGCGTTTAACACACGTACAGCCTGGGGACGTCTCCTCCTTCTTAACCCAGCCAGGGGAGAGGAGAAGTTGAGGGAGAACTCCGACAGCACGACGGCGTGGTGGTGGTGGAGCTCGTGGTTCTCCAGCAGGGCTTCGCCAAGCACTACGGAAGAGGTGCAGCTGCCCTCCCACCCCTCCACTATATATAGGAGCAAGAGGAGAGGGGGAGGCGCCCTAGGGTTTAACCTAGGGGGCGGCGGCCAAGCAGATTGGATCTCCCTAGGGAAAATCCTAGGGAGACTTGCCCCCCAAGCCAAGCAGGTGGAGGATTGCCTCCCAAGCCAGGTGGAGGCGCCCCACCTCCCCAAATAACGTGGGAAAAGGTATGGGGGGCGCACCATCCCTTAGTGGGCTGGTTTTCCCCTTCCCCTTTGGCCCATGAGGCCCTCCAACACTTGTCGGGGCTCCCGAAACACCTTTCGGTCATGCTGGCCATAGCCTGGTACCCCCAGAACACTTCCGGACTCCAATACCCTTCGTCTAATATATCAATCTTCACCGCCGGACCATTCCGGAACTGCTCGTGACGTCCGGGATCACATCCTAGATTCCAAACTACCTTAGGTAACCACATACTATTTCCCATAACAACTATAGCGTCACCGAACCTTAAGTGTGTACACCCTACGGGTTCGGGAACCATGCAGACTTGACCGAGACGTTCTCCGACCAATAACCAATAGCGGGATATGGATACCCATGTTGGCTCCCACATGTTCCACGATGATCTCATCGGATGAACCACGATGTCGAGGATTCAATCAATCCCGTATACAATTCCCTTTGTCCATTGGTATGTTACTTGCCCGAGATTCGATCGGCGGTATCCCTATACCTTGTTCAATCTCGTTACCGACAAGTCTCTTTACTCGTTCTGTAATGCATGATCCCGTGACTAACTACTTAGTCACATTGAGCCCATTATGATGATGCATTACCGAGTAGGCCCAGAGATACCTCTCCATCACACGAAGTGACAAATCCCAGTCTCGATTCGTGCCAACCCAACAGACACTTTTGGAGATACCCGTAGTGCACCTTTATAGCCACCCAGTTACGTTGTGACGTTTGGTACACCCAAAACATTCCTACAGTATCCGGGAGTTGCACAATCTCATGGTCTAAGGAAATGATACTTGACATTAGAAAAGCTTTAGCAAACGAACTACACGATCTTGTGATATGCTTAGGATTGGGTCTTGTCCATCACATCATTCTCCTAATGATGTGATCCCGTTATCAATGGCATCCAATTTCCATGGTCAGGAAACCATAACCATCTATTGATCAACGAGCTAGTCAACTAGAGGCTCACTAGGGACATGTTGTGGTCTATGTATTCACACATGTATCACGGTTTCCAATTAATACAATTATAGCATGAACAATAGACAATTATCATGAACAAGGAAATATAATAATAACCATTTTATTATTGCCTCTAGGGCATATTTCCAACAGTCTCCCAATTGCACTAGAGTTAATAATCTAGTTCACATCACTATGTGATTATAATGAATCCAACACCCATGGGGTTTGATCATATCTCGCTTGTGAGAGAGGTTATTAGTCAATGGGTCTGAACCTTTCAGATCCGTGTGTGCTTTAAAAATCTCTATGTCATCTTCTAGATGCAGTTACCACACGCTATTTGGAACTATTCCAAATAACTGCTCTACTATACGAATCCGGTTTACTATGCAGAATCATCCAGATTAGTGTCAAAGTTTGCATCGGCGTAACCCTTTACGACGAACTCTTTTACCACCTCCATAATCGAGAAAATTCCTTAGTCAACTAGTTACTAAGGATAAGTTTGACCGCTGTCATGTGATCCATTCCTGGATCACTCTTGTACCCCTTGATTGAATCATGGCAAGGCACACTTCAGGTGCGGTACACAGCATAGCATACTGTAGAACCTACATCTAAAGCATATGGGACGACCTTCGTCCTTTCTCTCTCTTCTGCCATCGTCAGTTCTCGGGTCTTACTCAATACTCACACCTTATAACACAACCAAGAACTCCTTCTTTGCCGATCTATTTTGAACTCCTTCAAAATCTTGTCATGGTATGTATTCATTTGAAAGTACTATTAAGCGTTTTTGATCTATCCTTATAGATCTTGATGCTCAATGTTCAAGTAGCTTAATCCAGGTTTTCCATTGAAAAACACTTTTCAAATAACCATATATGCTTTCCAGAAATTCTACATCATTTCTGATCAACAATATGTCAACAACATATACTCATCAGAAATTCTATAGTGCTCCCACTCACTTCTTTGGAAATACAAGTTTCTCATAAACTTTGTATAGACCCAAAATCTTTGATCATCTCATCAAAGCGTATATTCCAACTCCGAGATGCTTACTCCAGCCCTTAGAAGGATTGCTGGAGCTTTGCATACTTGTTAGCATCCTTCAAGATTGACAAAACCTTCTCGTTGTATCACATACAACCTTTCCTCAAGAAAATCGTCGAGGAAACAATATTTTGACATCCTATCCGCAAGATTTCTTAAATAATGCAGTAATTGCTAATATAATTCCAATAGACTCTTAGCATCGCTACGAGTGAGAAAATCCTATCATAGTCAACTCCTTGAACTTGTCAGAAAATATCTTAGCGACAAGTCGAGCTTTCTTAATGGTGACACTTACCATCATTGTCCGTCTTCCTTTTAAAATCCATCTATACCCAATAGCCTTACGACCATCAAGTAGTTCTTCCAAAGTCTACACTTTGTTTACATACATGGATCCTCTCTCGGATTTTATGGCCTCGAGCCATTCGTCCGAATTCGGGCCCACCATCACTTCTCCATAGCTCATAGGTTCATTGTTGCCTAGCAACATGACCTCCAAGACAGGATTACGTACCACTCTGAAGTAGTACGCGTCCTTGTCATCCGACGAGGTTTGGTAGTGACTTGATCCGAAGTTTCATGATCACTATCATTAGCTTCCACTTCAATTGGTGTAGGCGCCACAGGAACAACTTCCTGTGCCCTACTACACACTGGTTGAAGTGATGGTTCAATAACCTTAGCAAGTCTACACCATCCTCCCACTCAATTCTTTCGAGAGAAACTTTTCCTCTAGAAAGGACCCGTTTCTAGAAACAACCACTTTTGCTTCCGGATCTGAAATAGGAGGTATACCCAACTATTTTTGGGTGTCCTATGAAGATGCATTTATCCGCTTTGGGTTCGAGCTTATCTGGCTAAAACCTTTTCACATAAGCGTCACAGCCCCAAACTTTTAAGAAATGACAGCTTAGGTTTCTCTAAACCATAGTTCATACGCTGTCATCTCAACGGAATTACGTGGTGCCCCATTTAAAGTGAATGTGGTTGTCTCTAATGCTTAAACCATAAACGATAGTGGTAATTCGATAAGAGACATAATGGCATGCACCATATCCAATAGGGTGCAGTTATGATGTTCGGACACATCATCACACTATGGTGTTCCAAGCGGTATTGGTTGTGAAACAATTTCCACAATGCCTTAATTGTGTGCCAAACTCGTAACTCAGATATTCATCTCTATGATCATATCATAGACATTTTATCCTCTTGTCATGACGATCTTCAACTTCACTCTGAAATTACTTGAACCCTTCAATAATTCAGACTTGTGTTTCATCAAGTAAATATACTTAACATCAACTCAAATCATCTTGAAGTAAGAAAATAACGATATCCACTGCGTGCGTCAGCACTCATTGGACTGCACACATCAAAATGTATTACTTCCAACAAGTTGCTTTCTTGTTCCATCTCACTGAAAACGAGGCCTTTCAGTCATCTTGCCCATATGGTATGATTTGCATGTCTCAAGTGATTCAAAATCAAGTGAGTCCAAATGATCCATCTGTATGGAGTTTCTTCATGCATATATACCAATAGACGTGGTTCGCATGTCTCAACCTTTTCAAAAACGAGTGAGTCCAAAGATCCATCAACATGGAGCTTCTTCATGCGTTTTATACCAATATGACTCAAATGGCAGTGCCACAAGTATGTGGTACTATCATTACTATCTTATATCTTTTGACATGAACATGTGTATCACTACGATCGAGATTCAATAAACCATTCATTTTAGGTGCAAGACCATTGAAGGTATTATTCAAATAAACAGAGTAACCATTATTCTCCTTAAATGAATAACCATATTGCGATAAACATAATACAATCATGTCTGTGCTCAATGCAAACACCAAATAACAATTATTTAGGTTTAACACCAATTCCGATGGTAGAGGGAGCGTGCGATGTTTGATCACATCAACCTTGGAAACACTTCCAACACATATCGTCATCTCACCTTTAGCTAGTCTTCGTAGCCTTTCATTTCGAGTTACTAACACTTAGCAACCGAACCGGTATCTAATACCCTGGTGCTACTAGGAGTACTAGTAAAGTACACATTAATATAATGTATATCCAATATACTTCTGTCGACCTTGCTAGCCTTTTCATCTACCAAGTATCTAGGTCAGTTCTGCTTCAGTGACTGTTCCTCTCATTTCAGAAGCACTTAGTCTCAGGTTTGGGTTCAACCTTGGGTTTCTTCACTAGAGCAGCAATTGATTTGCTGTTTCATGAAGTATCCCTTCTTGCCCTCGCCCTTCTTGAAACTAGTGGTTTTACTAACCATCAACAATTGATGCTCCTACTTGATTTCTACTTTCGCGGTGTCAAACATCGCGAATAGCTCAAGGATCATCATATCTATCCCTGATATGTTATAGTTCATCACGAAGCTCTAGTAGCTTGGTGGCAGTGACTTTGGAGAAACATCACTATCTCATCTGGAAGACTAACTCCCACTCGATTCAAGTGATTGTAGTACTCAGGCAATCTGAGCACATACTCAACGATTGAGCTTTTCTCCCTTAGTTTGTAGGCCAAGAAACTCGTCAGAGGTCTCATACCTCTTGACGTGGGCACTAGCCTGAAATCCCAATTTAGCCCTTGGAACATCTCATATGTTCCGCGACGTTTCAAAAATCGTCTTTGGCGCCTCAATTCTAAACCGTTTAACATTACTGAACTATCACGTAGTCATCAAAACGTGTATGTCAGATGTTCGCAACATCCACAGACGACGTTCGAGGTTCAGCACACCGAGCGGTGCATTAAGGACATAAGCCTTCTGCGTAACAATGAGGATAATCCTCAGTTAACGGACCAAGTCCGCATAATTGCTACTATCAATTTTCAACTAAAATTTCTCTAGGAACATATCTTAAACAGTAGAACTAAAGCGTAAGCTCCGACATAATTTGCAAAGTCCTTTTGACTATGTTCATGGTAATTAAGTTCATCTAATGAACTCCCACTCAGATAGACATCCCTCTAGTCATCTAGGTGATACATGATCCGAGTCAACTAGTCCGTGTCCGATCATCACATGAGATGGACTAGTAATCATCCGTGAACATCTCCATGTTGATCGTATCTACTATACGACTCATGTTCGACCTTTCGGTCTCTTGTGTTCCGAGGCCATGTTTGTACATGTTAGGCTCGTCAAGTCAACCTAAGTGTTTCGCGTGTGTAAATCTGGCTTACACCCGTTGTATGTGAACGTTAGAATCTATCACACCCGATCATCACATGGTGCTTCGAAACAACGAACTTTCGCAACAGTGCATAGTTAGGGGGAACACTTCCTTGAAATTTTAGTGAGGGATCATCTTATTTATGCTACCGTCGTTCTAAGCAAATAAGATGTAAAAACATGATAAACATCACATGCAGTCAAATAGTGACATGATATGGCCAATATCATTTTGCTCCTTTTGATCTCCATCTTCGGGGCGCCATGATCATCATCATCACCGGCATGGCACCATGATCTCCATCAGCGTGTCTTCATGAAGTTGTCTCACCAACTATTACTTCTACTACTATGGCTAACGGTTTAGCAATAAAGTAAAGTAATTACATGGCATTATTCAATGACATGCATGTCATACAATAAATTAAGACAACTCCTATGGCTCCTGCCAATTGTCATACTCATCGACATGCAAGTCGTGATTCCTATTACAAGAACATGATCAATCTCATACATCACATATAAATCATTCATCACATCCTTTTGGCCATAACACATCACACGACATATGCTGAAAAAACAAGTTAGACGTCCTCTAATAATTGTTGCATGTTTTACGTGGCTGCTACGGGTTTCTAGCAAGAACGTTTCTTACCTACACAAAGCCACAACGGTGATATGCCAATTGATATTTACCCTTCACAAGGACCCTTTTCATCGAATCCGATCCGACGAAAGTGGGAGAGACTGGCACCCGCTAGCCACCTTATGCAACAAGTGCATGTCAGTCGGTGGAACCTGTCTCACGTAAGCGTATGTGTAAGGTCGGTCCGGGCCGCTTCATCCCACAATACCGCTGAAGCAAGATAAGACTAGTAGTGGCAAGAAAAATTGACAACATCTACGCCCACAACAGATTTGTGTTCTACTCGTGCAATAGAGAACTACGCATAGACCTAGCTTGATGCCACTGTTGGGTAACGTAGCAGAAATTCAAAATTTTCTATGCATCACCAAGATCAATCTATGGAGTAACTAGCAACGAGAAAGAGAGAGGATGAGTATCTTCATACCCTTGAAGATCCCTAAGCGGAAGCGTTACAAGAATGTGGTTGACGGAGTCGTACTCGCGGCGATTCAAATCGCGGAAGATCCGATCTAGTGCCGAATGGACGGCGCCTCCACGTTCAACACACGTACAGCCCGGGGACGTCTCCTCCTTCTTGACCCAGCACGGGAAGAGGAGAAGTTGAGGGATTACTCCGACATCAACGTGGTGGTGGTGGAGCTTGTGGTTCTCCAGCAGGGCTTCGCCAAGCACTACGGGGGAGGAGGAGGTGTTGGAGGAGGGAGAGGGCTGCACCAGGGAAGAGGTGTGGCTGCCCTCCCACCCCTCCCCTATATATAGGGGCAAGGGGAGAGGGAGAGCTGCCCTAGGGTTTACCCTAGGGGGCGGCGGCCAAGCAGATTGGATCTCCCTAGGGAAAATCCTAGGGAGACTTGCCCCCCAAGCCAAGCATGTGGAGGATTGCCTCCCAAGCTAGGTGGAGGCGCCCCACCTCCCCAAATAATGTGGGAAAGGGTGTGGGGGCTAACCACCCCTTAGTGGGCTGGTTTTCCCCTTCCCCTTTGGCCGATGAGGCCCTCCAACACTTGTCGGGGCTCCCGAAACATCTTTCGGTCATGCTGGCCATAGCCTGGTACCCCCGGAACACTTCCGGACTCCAATACCCTTCATCCAATATATCGATCTTCACCATCGGACCATTCCGGAACTCTTCTTGATGTCCGGGATCACATCCGGGACTCCGAACTACCTTCGTAACCACATACTATTTCCCATAACAACTCTAGCGTCATTGAACCTTAAGTGTGTAGACCCTACGGGTTCGGGAACCATGCAGACATGACCGAGACGTTCTCCGGCCAATAACCAACAGCGGGATCTGGATACCCATGTTGGCTCCCACATGTTCCACGATGATCTCATCAGATGAACCACGATGTCGAGGATTCAATCAATCCCGTATACAATTCCCTTTGTCCATTGGTATGTTACTTGCCCGAGATTCGATCGGCGGTATCCCTATACCTTGTTCAATCTCATTACCGGCAAGTCTCTTTACTCGTTCCGTAATGCATGATCCTGTGACTAACTACTTAGTCACATTGAGCTCATTATGATGATGCATTACCGAGTGGGCCCAGAGATACCTCTCCGTCACACGGAGTGACAAATCCCAGTCTCGATTCATGCCAACCCAACAGACACTTTCGGAGATACCCATAGTGCACCTTTATAGCCACCCGGTTACGTTGTGACGTTTGGTACACCCAAAGCATTCCTACGGTATCCAGGAGTTGCACAATCTCATGGTCTAAGGAAATGATACTTGACATTAGAAAAGCTTTAGCAAACGAACTACACAATCTTGTGCTATGCTTAGGATTGGGTCTTGTCCATCACATCATTCTCCTAATGATGTGATCCCGTTATCAATGACATTCAATGTCCATGGTCAGGAAACCATAACCATCTATTAATCAACGATCTAGTCAACTAGAGGCTCACTAGGGACATGTTGTGGTCTATGTATTCACACATGTATTACGGTTTCCAATTAATACAATTATAGCATGAACAATAGACAATTATCATGAATAAGCAAATATAATAATAACCATTTTATTATTGCCTCTAGGGCATATTTCCAACATTGCCTTCCCGCTTCTCGTAAGGACAATCCACAACAAAATGGCTCACATTACCACAGTTGTAACAAGTTCTTACTCGTTGCTTGCCCTTGAAGCCACTTGAGTTGTTCTTGTTGAAGTTTGGTCTTGAGCTCTTCTTGCTCCAAAATTGCCTTGAAGCAAGAGCCATATGCTCATGATAATCATATTTTGTATCTTCGGGGTTGCTCTCCTCATGTTCCTCTTCTTCCTCTTCTTCCACAATAACCTTGGCCTTCAAGGCAAGGTTGGGCTTATTTGCCCTTTGAGACCGGAGCACCGCATTATCGGCGGTCTTGTCCAAGATGCTCATTGCAACGAACTCATCCAACACTTCACTTGAGGTCATGGAGTGGAAGTCCGGTCTTTGACGAATGACGAAGGACATGGCCTTGTTGTAGGGCATCATGGCCTTGAGGAACTTGCATTTGATCCAATTGTCATCCATGTCCTTGCTCCCATGATCTCGGAGTGAGACCGCGAGTTTGGTCACTCTCCGGAAGAGATCACGAGGTTCTTCATCTTCCTTCATAGCAAACTCATCGGCTTCATCTTGCACCACTTCATAGTTAGAGCGTTGAATGGTTGCTCTTCCCCGATAGAGAGACACAACGCAATGCCACGCGTCTTTGGCCATGGCGTAGGGTCGAAGATAAGGGAGATCTTCGAGGAGAATTGCATCTTGGATGATGAAGAGAGCATTCTCATTGAATTGATTATCCACGGCTTCTCTAGGGGTGAAGTTGCTTGGGTCATATGGATAGAAACCTTCTTCAATGATTCTCCAAAGATTAGTATTCGCATGATTTAAATGACGCTTGAAGCGATACACCCAAGAATCAAAATCCTCATTTTTCACAATCTTAGGAGGAGGACCGGCATGATTTAAATGAGTAGATGGAATCGGTCCTCCATAAGTTGGAGGTTCCACATGGGCATAGATGCTAGTGCCATTTCTACCACTAGTAGAAGGGCCCTTTTCACTGTTAGCTTCCCCCTTGTCGTAGGTAGCATCCGTCACCTTGTTAGTGGGATCACCCACTTTCATCGGCGAGGTAGACAGTTTAAGTCCTTCTAGGAATTTAGTAAACATGCTTTCAACCTCGGTCGTCATGGAGGTTTTCAATGTGTCCAAAGCCACATTGAATTCCTCACGAGAGACCGAGGTTCCCCCATCAGCCGTAGACGAGATAGGATTCACACCGCAGTGCTCCTCCACACCGTCTGTGGTGTCAACCATACTCTTCGGACGGCAAAGTCCTTAATAAAGAGACGAGGCTCTGGTACCAATTGAAAGGATCGATATAGTTGACTAGAGGGGGGGTGAATAGGCAACTAACACTTTTTATACTTTTCTTTACCAAATTAAACTTTGCATCAAGTAGGTTGTCTAGATATGCAACTAGGTGAGCAACCTATATGATGCAACAACAACTAGCACACAAGAAAGCAAGGGATACAACACAAATAAGCTTGCACAAGTAAATGCACGAGGTAACCAAGAGTGGAGCCGGTGGAGATGAGGATGTGTTACCGAAGTTCCTTCCTTTTGAGGGGAAGTACGTCTTCGTTAGAGCGGTGTGGAGGCACAATGATCCCCAAGAAGCCACTAGGGCCACCGTAATCTCCTCACGCCCTCACACAATGCGAGATGCCATGATTCCACTATTGGTGCCCTTAAAGGCGGCGACCGAACCTTCACAAACAAGGTTGGGGCAATCTCCACAACTTAATTGGAGGCTCCCAACAACACCACGAAGCTTCACCACAATGGACAATGGCTCCGCGGTGACCTCAACCGTCTAGGGTGCTCAAACACCCAAGAGTAACAAGATCCGCTAGGGATTAGGGGGGAATCAAATTTCTGTTGGTGGAAGTGTAGATCTGGGCCTTCTCAACCACTCCCGAGCAAGTCAACAAGTTTGATTGGCTAGGGAGAGAGATCGAGCGAAAATGGAGCTTGGAGCGACAATAGAGCTTTTGGGGGAAGAGGTGAGTCAACTTTGGGGAAGAAGACCCCTTTATATAGAGGGGGGAACAATCCAACCGTTACCCCCCAAGCAGCCCCACAGAGATCGGTACTACCGCTTGGATGGGCGGTACTACCGTTGCGCCAGCGATACTACCGCGCCACCCAGCGGTACTGCCGCTCACAAGAGGGGAGCAAGGTCCTGGCCCCAGAGCGGTACTACCGCGGAGGAACGGGCAGTACTAGCGCTCGGGAGCGGTACTACCGCCACTACTGCCGCGACAAGTACCACAGAACCTGACACGAGAAAGCGAGGGCTCGAGTCGAGGCGGTAGTGGCCCGGGGCCTCAGCGGTACTACGGTAGAAACCAGTAAGCAGTACTACTGCTGTGGAGCGGTACTACCGCTTGATGTCTTCGGCGGTACTACCGCTGTGGCCTGCGGTACTACCGCTGGGGCCAGACAAAGAGAGCAGAGAGAGGAATGAGAACTCCATTGAAGCGGGAAGGAACATGGGTGCAATAAGTATGTGTACATGTTGATTCCACCCAAGCCATACCAAAGCGGACACCCTCTTGATAGTACGGTGACTCCTACGCAACTAGTCCACCAACAGAGAAACGAAGGAGCTGCACCATTTTGAATAAAGCACCGAGGGGAGGGAATCGTCTCGTGCCAAAGGATGAATTTCTAAAAAACTCAACGCACACGATTAGTCCGCAAAAGCATTGTCATCAATCACCAAAACACCTTGGGGATAAATATGCCCTAACACTTTAGCTTGGCCGATCCATTATGGTCTGCAAAATCTTGTGGGCCTTTAGCTGGGCCGACCCATTATGGCTGCAAAATCTTGTGGGCCTTTAGTTGAGCCGGCCCACTTTTGGGCTGGTCCACGTGTCAACATATCATAGGCGCATCTCACCCATTGGATGAGTGACATCTGTTCCAACGCGGAGCTGACACGTGGTTCCGTCGGCCAATGAGAATTTTACACGTGGAAAATCGCCATTGGTCGTGGCAGTTAGCGGGTTATCGGATCCAAAATTGGACCCGATAACTTAACGTGACCCGTTACGGAGGATGTCATGTGTCGGTTACCCTTGACGAAAGCACTTCTATGACGCGGCATTTATCGTCATGGAAGTGGACACTTTCGTGGTGATAATTTTGGTATTGTCATGGAACCCTTCTACGACAACACATATATGATTATCTTGATTCTATCATAGAATCGTCATGGATGTACATGCATGAAAGAAAACGTGACCTACTGTGACAAACACGTATCATCACGAAAGTATATTTTTTTGTAGTGTAGGTGGTTGATGGAGAGGCGCAAGCCATGGAAAGTACATGCATATCGATGCTTTCAGAGGCATCAGACCGTGAGGATGATGATGGAGGAGATCCTACAACAAGTGAAGCGGGGGCATCAGGCGGGCCTCTGCCATGTAAGAAAGGGATCGCGAGATCAGGGTCTGTTGCGTGGTCAATTGATAGCATGACAGGACCTCTTGCCAAATCTGCCAGGAGAAGTGGCAACCCGCAAGGAGGTGCGGCATACTCTCCGGCTTATGATTGCATAGAACGCAATGCTCCTCATGAGGTAGCCCTCGTCGAGCAAGGCAGTACAAATCTTGCAGGGCGAGCCAGGAGAACACCTTGAACCTTGACGCGCAAGGGGGGCCAAGTCTTCCAGGATAGGCACCAAAAAGCATCCATGATTGAACCTTAGGTGAGGGCGAGGTAGCATGATTTCCCCGAGTATTGGTTGTTGTCAGTCCACCTCCAACACATCTCATCATGCCCAACTGAGAGTTGGCAGAACCGCAACTTCTACCAAGGATCAACATATTGCTCTAGGGCCTGAGGACCTAGTGCACCATGAATGTCGCGCACCCAAGCTCGGGTGGTAAGGCACTGACAAACGGTGCGCTCTCGTCGGACTGGCTTGGGAACAAGGGCGAAGACCAGGGGGCAAGCCCAGGGATGGACAAACCATTGATTGAGGTGTCGGTCCTGAAACGGTAAATGTTGTCGTCCCGCAACATTTGGAGGGATGCCAGGTCCTGCAACAACTAAAGGTGGCTCCAATAGCGGTTTGGGGTCGTGCGCTGAAGCCGTAGCGGACGGCTCCACAGGGTGATAGCCTACTGCAGGTCCTGGACCCCAAGGCAACCGAGGAATGTGGGGTGGCAAAACCTGTCCCGGTTAACCCGGCACTAGCCACCTCATGCATCTTTGCTGCTGAACCAGAGGAAGTCAATAATGATGCGGTTCAACTTGTCGAGGATTGACTTGTTGAGGGCCAAGGGGATGAGGAAGTGTGTCAGCATTGCACAAAGAACATGCTAGACGAGCGCTAGTCAATCACTGATGGACAACATGGAGGCCTTCCATGTGGGGAGCTTCTTCTCAAGCTTCTCGATGAGCGGAAGAAGGTCAAATGTCGACACCTTGCAGATGGAGAGGGGTAGGCCCAGGTACTTAAGTACGAGTAGAGCGATCGGACACGCCATGGACGAAGATATGCTAGCAATGGGGTCGTCGTTGTACCAGATAAGCGTGGCAGAGCATAGAAAAGTTAGTGCGTAGCCCGACCACTGCACCAAACACCTGTAACAACCCTTGGATTGTGCAAATGTCATGCTCATCAGAGTGGCAGAAGACGGCGACATCGTCAGCACATAAGGATGCGCTCGATGCCACATGACGAGTGATAAGGTGGTGGATGAGCCCTTGCCAGACCACAGACTAGATGAGCAAGTTAAGGACATCGATGACGAGCGTGAAGATCATCAGGGAGAACGGGTCGCCCTGATACATGCCCGGTGCATGGTAGATCGGCGGTCTGGTTGTCTCGTTGACCAACACGCATGTGGATGCGAATGAAGGAGGATCGAGATCCAGTCCCTTCATCTCTGGTCGAATCCCAAGGTGGGCCAGCGTCTCAAGGAGGAACAACCAGGAGATCGAATCGAAGGTGTGAGAGATGTCGAGCTTGATAAGCGTCTGAGGGACCTTGAGGCTGTGAAGGGGACACATTGTTTGTTGGACAAGCAGGAAGTTGTCATTGGATGCTTCGGTCAGGCGCTGAAGGCACTCTGGTTGGTAGAAACCATGGAGCCGAGATGAGAAGCAAGACGGAGAGACAAGGCCTTGGCGAAGTTCCCCGGCAATGAGGCGAATGAGGCTAATCGGCTGGTACTCGATCAAAGACTCCGCGTCTAGCCTCTTCAACGGGACGGTGATGAGCATCTCGTTCAGCTTGCGGAAGCCGAGCCCATTGAGCGAGTATAGCTTGCCATTTGCCAAACACGTCATAGATGTTGTGCTTGATGATCTCCCACACGCTACGAAGGAACTCGGCAACCAAACCATCAGGACCTGGCGCCTTGCCCATGGGCAAACTCTTGATAGCGTGCAAAATTTCATCTCCAGAGAAAGGTGCCTCGAGGTTGGATAGCTCGAAAGGCCCGACGTGCATGGAGCCAAGGTTGCTGAAGGGGCGTTCCTCGGCGGTACCCAGGATAGCAGTGAAGTGGTCCAATGCCGCCTTGGTCAGGCCCGCGGGATCGGAAATCAACTCGTCCAGGTCGCGAAGCTGCACAATGCGGTTCTTCTGCCTATAGTGGGCCTCATGAATGGGGAAGAAGTGCGGACCCGCATCGCATCTTTAAGGCAAGAGAAGCGGGGACGCTATTGGGCTAGCGATTGCTGGAGGGAAGCCAGCCCAAGGTATGCGCCTTTGAGCTTGTGCCTTAGCCAGGTCAAACCGCGCGATGAGCAGCTGGCGCGAGATGTAACCGACCGAACGTGCACTGCAACTTTTGTTTTTCATCAAGAGGCACTGGTTTGTGTTTTATTTCCAGTTTGTTCAACCTGGTATGATGTGTTTGTTTATTCAATACGGTAGAAATGAAATCATGTGTGTGGAGAAATGGCAGACTAGGAACATTATGCGCCGTGCAAGACTTTTCGTCAAGGGGCCATGTTTTTCTTCTGTCCATTAATTAGTGATGCTTTCAGAACCTGTATGACTACAGCCGGCGGCCGCAGCAACGGAAAAATCGAGCATCTAGAAACCTTGCGCCAGTTCAAAGTTCCAAGCAGGAACGTGCGTGCTCTTTCTCGCAGGCTGAAGACGATCGTTATCTCCTCTTGCACACGGAGTAAATAGAAAACGTTGAGCCAACTGTGCAGCACGAGCGAGCTTCACCAGGACTAATTGATGCTACACCTTATATATCGTATTCCGCACATCGCCACAAGATGAAATGGATTTGCACATGGCGGCATGGTGCTCAGGCATATCGACATCGACGTGTGTGATTTTTCCTCCAGTGCGACTCTCACAACGAGCAGCTCAACTTAGCTACGCCTCTGTTTCGAAATAATTAAGTTCTACATTTGTTCTGAGTTACCGTTTAAGTTTGATCAGGGAGAATATATTAAAATCTAGAGCACAAAATTAGTCACATTAAATTTTTTATGAAATATATTTTCATACTATGTGTACTTGGCGTTGTGAATCTTATGGCTTTTTTCTACAGAGTCGGCCAAGCAAGCTTTTTTTTGAAACGAAGGCTCAAGAAAAACTCAGCTTTGAATTAACAACGCCATTAACCAGCCAGGAATACACGGACAAACGGTTACAACGAAAAGTAAAGAATAAAACGAGCGGCGATTACAAGGCACTCAAGCACAACAACTCACAGCAGCAGCAGAGTGAGCCAAAGCATCACCACGCTGCTACCAACATCCTACTGGACATCGCAGACAACCGGTGCAACAACCTCTGCCTCATATTATATTGAATAGCAGTAACGGTTGTAATATGGATGGCTATATATAATGCTCCTAGCCAGTGTCAGAACTATAGGTGCAAGAGAAGAAGATCAACGCAGCAAAGGCGGGTTGAGCAGCTGAGGGATAGAGTAGTGCAAAGTATAGACATGGGCGTGGAAGGTGTCGATAAAATGTTGGTCACATGCGCCACATGTTGAAGCGGACAGGGTAGAGGATATAGGTTCAATGAAGTTTCTTGAATGAAGACAGAGATGCATGCCATGCATAACTCACATCAAGCATGTTGTGCCTTCCCCTATGCATTCTCTTTGATTTTGTGTAATTCTCTGTCCACAACTAAAAAAACCACTCTCGCGTCTACAACGGTGGCGGCGTCATCAGTCAGGCTGGGCGGCGGCGGCGGCGGCGTCGCCGGTATCTGGTTCAGGATGAGGTCTTGCTCCGCTAAGAACCACGCCTTGAGCTTCTCATCGCCGCTCTGGAGCATGTCAGCGCCGCCCGTCAAGAAGGCGAGATCGTTGTTCCTCTTCTTGGCGTCTTGAGCTTTGAGTTTCGCGGCGACGTTGGTCCGGAGCAAGTCGAGTTTGACGGTGTTGTTCGTCATCAAAGCAGCCCACCTCGCCCCAGTTTTCTCTTCTCGCTGGGCGGCCCTGGTCTTGGCGTCGGCGAGGCAGTGCTCGATGGACTCTTGCACGCGTGCGGCAGCCGACTCGGCGTGTTTCGCCTTCTTGGCACCTTTGTTGCCGTCTCGGCGCCCGTCGGCCGCGCCCGGGGTCGGCGCGTCCGACTTGTACATCTCTTTGGCCTTGGCGAGGGTGCGCCGGACGCCCGCCCACTTCTCGCACCTATCGATCCGCTTGAAGACGTGGAGGTACTTGAACTCGACATCGCTGTTGTCATCGCGGAACATGGCGAACATGCGTAGCAGCTGCGCGCCAAGGGAAAAACATCAGTCGGCGCTAGCGCGCGCCCGGGCGCACACACGGCGGAAGGCACTAGTAAGGACGGCGTGCTATACCTGATCCTCGACGCTGGTGCCGCTCTCCGCGCGAGCCGCGACCTCCTCGCGATCCCGTTCCATTTGTTGCACGCCGTTTGAATGAGCCCCCAATGGTTCGCCATCGCCTTCGACCCACGCTTCATGTGGACGCCTTTGAAGTAGGGGTCGACGAGCTTGCGCTCGTCGAACTCGGCCTTGATGCGTGCCCAATATGTCTCGATGCTCTGGTTCGTGCCGGTAACCGGGTCGAGGCAGACGACCTTCCAAGCTTCGGCGAGGCACTCCTCTTCTTTGGACGCCCACTTGATGCGCGGCTCGCCTGTCTTGGCCACCTTCTTCTTCTTCTTCTTCTTGCCCTTCCTCGTCGGCCCCGGCTCCTCCTCCTCTTCTTCCTCGTCCTCTGGCTCTTCCTCGCCGTAGTCGAGCTCGTCGTCCATGTCCACGTCGATGAGGTCAATTGAGCTGTCTTGGGTAGTGAACCCGGGGGAAGCGGCGGCGGCAGCCGAGCCGGCTGCGATGATGTCTTCCATGTCGGCCTCCGTCGCGTCGGCGTCGCCGAGATGCGACAAGGAGTAGGCTTGTGAGTAGACACCGCGACGGAGAGGTGGCGTCGGTGAGGCTGCGTAGTCCGGCGGCGAGTACGTGTACGGCGGGTACTGCACACCGGCGAACGCGGGCGAGGGCGCGTGCTAGACTGGGCGCCCATGGGGGAAGGTGATGTTGGGGTTGAAGCCGCCGTGGGCATCGGCATCGGCATAGCCCGGCGACGGCGTGCTCCATGGGTGCGGCGACGACGAGAATCCGGCCGGAGAGCTGACGCTTTGTTGGCTCTAGGACACGTACGGGCCGTACCCACCGGGTTGATTCATCATCGCTGCGCGCGCCGCCTCGGCTTGTTCGGCCGCATGCTCCGCCGCCGCCGTAGCCGCAGTGTGCGCCGCTCTCTCCCTGGCCTTCTTGGCCCTGTTGCGCCTATCGGCGGTGACGGCCTCCCGACGCTCCACATTCGCCTTTCACTCGGCCTTGCTCATGCCGGGGGGCTTGGACAGCGGCGCCCTCGGCTTCCTTTGCTTCGGCTGGGCGACGGCGGCGGCTATGGGATCCGTCGCGGTGCGGGGCATCACGTACTTCTTTGGCAGCATGGCGGGCGGAAGGGTAGGGAGGAGGTGGGGGTTTGGCGGGAGGAATGGAGAAGAGAGGGAAGCCGAGGGGGGGGGGGAAGCAGGAGGAAACGGCGGGAAAAGGGCTTCCTGTCCCGACAAAGCGGCCCCACGCCGCTTTTTGCTTCTCTCGGCGCGCCCAGGCGACACCCGGTCGCTTGGGTTCGGGGCGGGATCGCCGGCTTTGGATTTCATCCAAACCGGCGCTAAACAAGATCCTGGGGACGCGACTGGGCCGATTTTCGGCCACCGACGCTAAAAATTCGCTTGGGTGGGCCTGTTGGGGGTGCGGCTGGAGATGCTCTTATACCTGGTACAAGTACGGAGTAGAACATAAGAATATACTGATCTAAATGCCACTTTGCTAGAATGTTATATCCTTTATACACTCTGCATATTTAGTTAAGAAAAAAAATGGTTTTTACATATGTTTTGTATAGAACTGTATTAGGATTTAGGAATATGTAGCTTCCACGACTTCAATAAATATAACATGGTCTTAATATATTGGCTTTCATAAGTTAGGATCAGTTGATACCTGCCTTGTGCATGCACAACTACTAGTGAACGCTCTCTCAGAATTTTTTTACTAGTGAATGATAAACATCCATAATAAATTTTAATATAAGATCTAAACTTTAATTTCTGTGTACAATTCACCATGATTCTACAAAAACTCTCTAAAACACGTGCACAAGCTATACTAATCTTGATGGTTCCATAAAAATCGCTCAAACATATCATCCACCCAATAGATAAAAATCTAACATAACCGAGCCAATAGATAAAAATCTAACATAACCGAAAACATCGTTGCCCCTCCATTGCAAGGAAAGTGTCAAAATATAGTTCACTTGTTGTATTGTCTATGAAGAAAGCCAAATATACAAAAGATCAATACAGAAATAAACCTAAAATGTACTCCCTCTATAAACTAATATAAAACATATATAAGTTTGCAGAGGGAGTAGTTGACAAGCCACAACGCCGGATCAAATCGTGGCCCATTGATCTGTGGGCTGAAATCAGATGAGGCACAAAGTTGTTATTCTCCGTGTTTGTCAAGATTCATTGGGCCGTGCTTGGAACATGATGTTTGCATTGAAGATTGTGGGCTTGTGGGCGATTAAGCAGCTCAAAAATGCCCACTAGAAAAGGACCACGAAGGGCTTCCAGCGAAACATGTGTGAAGTTTCTCCGGTACTTGAACGTAACCACACGGTATGTGTGGTGGGTAAATTCATACTTGATCTAATATAAAATTTTACTAAAAGTATAAAGCATCTCAAACATAATAAAATTTACATCGAGATTTTGAGACTACCAAACAACCACTACTGCCGCTAGAACGAGCCGGCGACGCCGCTGTCGCCGCTCCCTTACCGAAGCCGGCTTGACCTTGTCGATGACAGCCGGGAAGTCTTCGTGCACATGCCTCTAATGACCAGTCCTTTGGAGCTGTAATTGTCGCTGTTGAACCCTTTCATAGATTTGAAGCACCTGACACCAAATATTGCGGTATAATGAGAAATCGTAATCTCATTGCCCCAACGAGACGGCGGGAATCTACGCTAGAGCGCTATCGACTATGTCCAGACACACGAATGTGCCCGAGGAGGATCGGAGCCCGGAAGACAAACTCGAAGAAGAAGCGTCGCCATCCGTCCAAGCACTGCACCTGGGAGATCTAAAAGAACCATAAATTAAACTATTAATCAGAGTGAAGGCACAGAGGTTCCCCTCTCCACCACCGGTCGCCGGAGCGGCAGGTTAAGGTGAAAGAACATGCGGTGCCCCCATGTTTGGTTTTGGCAATTGATGACAATCTCTATGGACTAATGGTTGCCTTGAGTTATATTTGAAGGGTTTGTCCATAGGTTTTTCTTGGAGTCCATTTGTTGGTTTCAAGGAGAGTTTGTGATGACCGCGGTGCTATTAAGGAATTATCTAAAGATCGGTCATGTGAGTGTTGAGCTTATTGCAAGCATGTCTTGAAGAAGAAGATTGTGTGATCATTCATGTTTACCTTCAAGACATCATCCAAATGAAGAGAGTTGGAAAGATTCAAGGTTGATCTAGACTAAGTACAGAGAGTGATTCAAGTTGATCAACACACAAAGCGCACAAGTTGTACCGAGAGGGACCAAGTGTTCCCATGGTATGGTAAGCATTGTCCATTAAGCTTTGTGTACTAACCCATGGTCTACGTGAGAGTTCTTTGTGGGGTTAGGTATGTTTCCATGGTCTTGCGTCAAGAGGAAGATCCCATACAACCCATGGAGGATGACATCAAGTGGTGATCATCATCAAGTTTGCAGTGTGCAAGTTCAAGTGGAGCAACACGAAGAGTGACTCACCCATAATGGAGTATGGGGGAGCAATCAAGTTTTAATCTTGCCATCCATTGTGGTGTCTATGGACTTGTGAAGATGTGCCGAAGAGTCGCTCACCCATAGTGGACTGTGGGGGAGCAATCATCTAGTCTTCATCGAGCCAACACAATCAAGAAAGGTGGTCCAATTTGAGGGAGTCAAGGTCGTCATCATCTAGCTCAAGTGGACCATGTGCAAGCAAAGGTTTGCCCTTGATAGGTTTTCTATTTTATCGGTCTCGTGGTGGTAGTTGGGAGACCGGGTTATAGGATCGTTTGTTGTACTATCAAGGGGGGCTCTCAAGTTGGTAGCTTGATTGTATCGTTAGTAGAGAGCTCAAACCATTGCATCCTTGCATCATGTTTCTTGGTTCTTGTTTGGTTCTCTTTATGAGTCTTAGAGCTTATGGTCATCTTGATGACAAGTTTGAGTTCATCGAAAACGGAGTTCGCATGCGTCTTCTATGATGTTTTCGGTGTTGGAGGTTTTACCGGTCTTATCCAAGGAAGGGTTCTCACCATTTTCTTATGGGCCTTTTCTCATTTTCTTCTTATTGATATTTCTTTCAAGATTGTGTTAGCCCTTGTTGCTAGCTTTCCAATAAACTTGGTTTCATCGAATTCGGAGCTCGTATGCGAAAGTTGTGGCTGTTTTGATATTGCCTGTTTTACATAGAGAGGTTGTACCGCCCCGTAGAGAGGTTGTACCGGTTGACCGGTACAACCGGTGTTTGGAGCGGTTGTACCGCTCGAGAATTGGTCCGGAGGTTGTACCGGCCATGTACCGCTCTACCACCGGACTAGTTTCTGTTTTGAAGCGGTTCTTGGGCGGTTGTTGACCGGTTTTACCGGTTTAACCGGTACTACCGGTTCCCCAGGCTGTTGTACCGCTTAGAGCTTTTCCCAGGTTGGTTTTTCCTCTGCTTTGGCCGGTTGTACCGGTTCGTGCACCGGTTGTACCGGTCCTACAGTTTTCTGCACATAACGGGCAGATTCATGGGGACCTATTTAAGGGGGTCTTCTTCCCCAATGGTTCCCCATCTCTTGAGCTCGTTTTTTCCCCCATTGTTGACCTTCTTTGAGCTTGCTAACTCTCAATTCCTCCATGGATTCTTGCTAGTTTTTGAGGGAAAAGAGAGAGGAGATCTAGATCCACATTTCCACCAATCACTTTCTCCTCTTTGTGAGGGGAACCCCTTGGATCTAGTTCTTGGAGTTCTTGGTGTTCTCCTTCTTGTTCTTCCTCTCATTTTCCTCCCTAGCATTAGTTGCTTCAGTGGGATTTGAGAGAGAAGGACTTGGGCACTCCGTGTGCCCTTGCCATTGCATTTGGTGCATCGGTTTGAGTTCTCCACGGTGATACGTGGAAGTTACAAGTTGAGAAGCTTATTACTCTTGGGTGCTTGGGCGCCCTAGACGGTTGGTGGTGTTCAGAGCTCACTCATTATGGTGTAAAGCTCCGGGCAAGTGTCGGGGTCTCCAATTAGGTTGTGGAGATCGCCCCGAGCAATTTGATGGGTACCGGTGACCGCCCCCAAGGGTTGCCAAAGTGTACGGGTTCGGTGACCGCCCCCAAGGGTCGCCATTCGTACGAGTTCGGTGACCGCACTCAAGGGTCCCTTAGTGGAATCACGACATCTTGCATTGTGCGAGGGCGTGAGGAGATTACGGTGGCCCTAGTGGCTTCTTGGGGAGCATTGTGCCTCCACACCGCTCCAAACGGAGATTAGCATCCGCAAGGGTGTGAACTTCGGGATACATCGTCGTCTCCGCGTGCTTCGGTTATCTCTTACCCGAGCCCTTTACTTATGCACTTTACTTTGTGATAGACATTTTGTTCCTTGTCATATATCTTGCTATCACATAGTTTCTTATCTTGCTTAGCATAAGTTGTTGGTGCACATCGGTGAGCCTAATTATTGTAGGTTTTGTGCTTGACAAATTAACCGCTAGTTTTATTCCGCATTTGTTCAAGCCTCTATCGTAACTATTTTAAAACGCCTATTCACCCCCCCCCCCCTCTAGTCGACATCCACGATCTTTCATAAGGGAAGGCGAATCCATAGGCTCGCACATGAAGTCTGGAGGGGAGAATTTTTCCTAGCCACCTTGGGTTAAGGGAGAAAAATGAGAGGGATGCAAATTAATTGCCACTACACAAATTTACCTATGATGCTTTAAGTTGTTAGATTAAGAAAAAAAACTAAACATTAAAATGGGAGAAATGGAATAACAAAGTTCATTAATGAGCACGTTGAAATGGTCGACTAGGAATGTTCTTTGCTGTGTGGTGCTATCTACTCCCTCCATTCCAAAATAGATGACCCAACTTTATACTAAAGTTAGTACAAAGTTGGGTCATCTATTTTGGAATGGAAGGAGTATATCGCCGGAACAAAAAATACGAGACTATTATGTGTAGGGTGCTTTGTGATGCGATATTATGTACTACGTATAAATGCCATATATGTGGCATGAAGCAATTTCGCTTGATTTTTTTTATGGCAACTTTAGTTACCCAAGGATGACAATTTTAGTTGTGAAGCATGGCAACTTTCTGTTTGATGCAAGTTTCAGCTTTTTTGTGTTTTTTTTGGTGAGTGCTACGGATCAGTTAGATGATTTGATCAAGATTTAAGCCGCTCCTAGAGTCGTATGATCAACCTGCTCCCATCCTCTTATGGCAGCACCACGCAATAGCTCTATGGCGCACCACGCAGCACCCGGCGACGCTTCATTGTAGCTCGGGGAGCTTCAACGACCCCGGTGATGCTCCAATGCAGCACTCAGACGGCCTCGGCGGACCTCCATCGTAGCACCAGCGGCCCTCCGACGAAGCTCCAATGCAGCACTGGACGGCCTTGACGAACCTCTATCACAGCACCGGCGGCCCCCCGACGAAGCTCCAATGCAGCATTGGACGGCCCCGGTGGAGCTCCATCGCAGCACCGGTGGCCCTCCGATGAAGCTCCAATGCAGACCTCGGCGGCCCTCTATCGCAACACCGGCGGCCCTCCGACTAAGCTACAATGCAGCACTGGATGGCCCCGGCGGAGCTCCATCGCAGCACCAGAGGCCCTCCGATGAAGCTCCAATGCAGACCTCGGCGGCCCTCTATCGCAACACTGGCAACCCTCCGACAAAACTCCAATGCAGCACTGGACGGCCTCCGACGAAGCTCCATCACAACACCAGCCGTCCCTCGACGAAGCTCCATTGTAGCACTAAACTTCCCCGGCGAAGTTCAACCGCAGCAGCGCCGGAGCTGCGATGCAGTAGTAGTCGACGCTGCGATGCAGCAGTCGTCCGCCATCGCCTACTCCTTGGAGCAGCTCGTACGGCTAGCAGCAGCCTAGCCACTGCCTTGCAGTGCCCCGCCGCAAGCGCCGCTCGCCGGCGAAGCCTTTTCTTGCGGCATCGAAACAGCGAGGTGGCGGGATCTTGCAGCAGGGCGCGGCTGGGCATCTCCCTCCGACGTCTCCATGCACACAGCTGCGTCTTGCTACTGCCTCGGTGAAAGAGATGAGGTCGAGGGAAGAAGAGGAATCGAGACAAGAGAGGATAAGATTTTTGCGGTGGGCAACGACGGGGCCTGTGATACGGCGTACGCATGGTGAGGCTCACCTTGGACACGCATCGTAAGGAGGAGGCAGTTTACACGAGATGAAAATCATCCGACTTAAACTAAACGTTTTCCTTCTTTTTCAGATGACAATTTAGTGTTATTTCGTGCCACACGTGTGGTACCCAATGGTTCCTTGCACGAAACTGCTCCACCTACGACAACTATGATCCGATTTCTATACGAAAACAATTCGTCCCGGGAGTTTTAGATGAGATAGAAATTATCGGCCGCCTCCTCCTTCCTCCACAAAAAAGTTAGGGTTTCTGCCTCCCGCCGCCGCCGTCGCAGGTCCGCCTCCTCTCCGGTGGCCATAGGACCATGGAGGCGCGGTGGATCTCGGCAAGGGCCGGCGGGAGGGCTCCGTTTTTACTCGTTTCTTTCAGTTTTGCTAGGGTTTGTGTCCTGCTCAGGAAGACGAGACGGCGGCGGCTCCCTGAAGATGGAATAAAGGTCTCCCCGCCTAGTCCCCGTTCCGGCGGCGCGTCTAGCACCGTTGATGGGCGTGTGGAGGTGTGTCTCCGGCGGATCTATTTTTGATGGATTTGCTCGGATCTCGTCGTTGTTCGTCTACGTTCGCGTGTCTTCGGATTAGATCTTTCTGATCTACGTTGTTCTTCATCTGCGGCAGTTGCTGTTCTGGTGCGCTGGTCCTATGGGGCCTCAGCATGACGACTTTCCGACTGTCTACTACAACAAGTTGTGTCCGACTCCGACGATGGAGGGGCGATGACGGCGGCGCGCCTTCGGCTCGCTTCAGTGCTGGTAGTCGTCGCTAGGTGGTCTATGAATCTGGATGTAATTTTTATTATTTCTGATATTCGTTGTACTACCATGATTGAAGATGAATAGATCAGAAATTTTCTCGCAAAAAAGAAAAATCAGTCCAATTCCACCGTGCACCAATGTATCGCTATCGCATGAAAGTCGGATGGTGCCGTGTCGCACGTATGGCAGGACTCTGACAAATATGAGTATCTAGAAACCTTGCCCAGATTCAAATTTCAAACAGGAGCCGGTTATTCTTTTTCAGACGGAAGACAACCATGTCAGCATCACTCCTGGTCCTGGGTGATAGTGCCGGGGACTGAGAAGAGATGTTTCTTCCTTATCGTGAGCGTGACCACTACAACCCTTCAGTAATTTACTTTTTCCGAATATCTAACCCTTCAGTACTTGTACCGAGTATAATAGTGGCCAGTAAAACACAAGAGTAGACTTAATCTAAATGTTACTTTGCAAGAATGTATTAACATCCTTAATAGACTATGCATAGTCAATTGAGGAGAATATAGTTTTTACTTCCTCTGTTCCTAAATATAAGTCTTTTTTAGAGATTCTACTACAAACTACATACGGATGTATATAGATATATTTTGAACTGTAGATTCACTCATTTTGCTTCGTAGTATTTAGGAATGGAGGGAGTATATAGTACTCCCTTCGTCCGGAAATACTTGTCATTGAAATAGATGTATTTAGATGTATTTTAGCTTTAGATACATCCATTTTCATCCATTTTGATGACAAGTATTTCCGGACGAAGGGAGTATTGTATATGTTTTGTAAGAAATTGTATTACAACATGTAGCGTTTCTATCTAGGAGGCAGCTGCACCGGAGCTGCAGTCAACCACCAGAACCACGCCTACGTCAGCAGAACCGGACCGAGCCAAATGCGCTACTGCACATAGGGTGCTAGGCCGAGACGGGTTCGGCTCCTCTGCAGTTAAGTGTTTACTGTACGGTTACAGTAGCATGTACGATCGGCCGTCAATTTTAATCCAACTGCTCTCCTTTCTTCCCCTTAATTCTATTTCAATTCTTAAAAAAAACGCTAACTGGAAAGAAAATATAGACCGGAGAGCCGATCCTCCAGCGGCCAGCAATGCCTCGGATGAGATGAGCGCGGCTGCCGTCCAAGGCCATGCTCGCGTGCCGCTGTCTCTCCCGATGGTCAAGGACGGAGGCTCGCGGCCAGATCCGGGGAGAAGGAGCTCCGGCGAGCTCCTCTAGCAGCAGGGCACGGCCTACTCCAAGAGCACGACGATGACAAGCTGGAGGCTCCTTCCGGCGACCTCAGCAAGGAGGAGGGTGGCAGACGGATGAGGGGAAGAGCACGCCGGAGTCGCCGCGCTCTCCTCTGACGAGTGACGACACGGCCGGCGCCCCCATGATCCTCTGGCTGCAGGAGGACCGCGGCGGCGCGGCAGCTGGACCTCATTGCCCATCTGCTTGGCCAAACTCCTTAAGCTGCAGCTCACCGATCGAATCCAAGAAGCCTCCAGCCAGCTATTACTTAGAAAGTTAGAACTGCTTGCTCCTTTCTTTATTCTCCCATTACAGAAGCTACAACATATGGTTGTTTGATCATCTGTATAATTCCTCATGGCAATATGGTTCGTCAAAGCCAGTTGTGGTACATGCATGTGTGTTGAGTTTAATTTCAGTTATTGTCTTAGAGCATCTACACCCGGTCGCCCAAAAACCCTCCTCAAACGCCCGGGTGGCCCGCCCGATCACTGACAGGTCACAAAATTTTGACCCAGACGGACGCCTCAAACGGACCTCAAACGCCTTGGCTGATCGGCACTCCGGCCAGACCGGATCCGTCGACTGGGGTGTCATCCCGTGCGGGTCCGAGGAGGCAACGGTGCACGCGGCTTCCCTCGCCCGGATCTGCTGTTGGATTTCGTAGCGGTGCTCCGGCGTCAGCATGGCATAGTACGTGATCTTACACTGGACCATGGTGGAGTGCGGAAGCGTGGACAGAGCACCGGAGCGGGAGAGGGAGGAGGTGGATGGGCTCGAACTAGCGGCTCGGAGAAGGGGAAGGGGGTTGCGTTAGGGTTGCGGGATGCCGGCCGGCTTAAATAGCCGGATTTCATCTTGGGCGGCGAGCTGGAGCGGCATTCACGCAGCGGCGACGAACATGGCATCCGTCGGACCGCCGGGTTTCCGGGCGTTTCCATGTGGGGCCACGCCGTCAGGCCGACGTGGCGGGCGTGCCCGGGAGCCCCCATATCCGCTCCATATTTGGGCTGGATATGGGGGGTGCCGGTAAGCCCGGGCGTTTGAGGGCGGTTTGAGAGGCTCGTCTGGGTTCAAATTTTCTGACTGGACAGTGACCGGGCAGCCTCGGGTTTGAGGGGTCTGGCTCTAGATGCTCTTAGGGCATGGCCAACGGGTCAGGCTGGACGGGTGCCCCATGCGCCACATCGTCCGGCCGAACGCCAGCTCTGCTGAACCTGCTGCTTGCAGAGAGAAACGGGATCCTGCAGAAGATCTCGCATCCTCCCCGACAAAAGTGCTGAGGCACCTGCTCGGGCGACGCGGTGTGAGCTTCGTTGCTCTGCTTGGTTCAGGACCACAGTTTGCATGCGTTGAAAAGTGGGTGGGAGAAAAAGTAAGGTGATGATATAAAGAAAGTAGCCTCCATTGGATGACCGTAGCACACACCATAGCTTCACTCAAGTTTATCTAGGTGAAAGAGGTGAGGCATCACCTAGGTGATGCTTCCTTTGTACATGCCCTTAGTGGTCACTTGCTTTGTCGATCTTTGTCCATGGAGTATAATTTTTATTTGAAAAATTTCTGAATTAGGAGGAACTTGGCAGCCATGCCATTGGTGGCCTTCAGATAAGTTGTTCCATGCAATGTGCTAATCTTGGCAAGAACAAAGGAATCGCTTACTCTGCATCATGTTGGAATCTCTGATTCAGTAAGAATGGTCATGTGTCAGGAGGAACGAGGGATGGGTAGGAGGATTTGGCGCCAATTCTACAGGCGTGGAGGGGTGTTTGTTTCTGGTTATTAATTAATTGAATTAAGGGAGAGAAATGAGAGCCATTAGATTAAAACGGATGGCAGATTCTGCCTGCTACAGCACGTGTACAGTAACAACTGTACATCAGAGGAGCCGAACCCGGCCGACACGCCAGCGACGCAAGGCTAGGAGCATCACGGCTGGGGAGATGGGCAGCCAGAGTAGCTGCGGTCCACGTCGGGCAAGCGGGCGTAAGAATGTAAGATCCACTTGGGGAGAAACTGCCCAGGAGCACGAGATGAGTTTCACGTGCGAAGTGCCCCACCGGCCCGAGGTTTGCCCAAACGACGCTTGCCGGCGGCGCCGAGGAAGAGAGGGTACGACGGGGACCTAGAGAAATGGGAGAAATGGAATAACGATCCTTCGTGGTGCGATATATGGTACCATGTTAAATCCAATGGTTGCTTGGACGAAACTGCTACACGAACGGCAACTATGGTCCCATTTTCTGTACGACGAATAATTCCAGTTCCACCATACATCAATGTATCGCTACCGCCGAAGAAGTACGTGATCCCCCGCGTCACGACGGATCCCACAGCCGTCGCCGTCACCCAGCCGAAGCAAAGGAAGAAGAGGGAGCCGCCGTTCAAGCCCCGGGGCATGACCAACGCTGACTGGAAGGCAGAAATGTAGCGCTGGGAGGCCGTCACCGCCGATAGGCGCAACAGGGCCAAGAAGACCAGGGAGAGGGCGGCGCTCACGGCCGCGGCCGCGGCGGAGCAGGGGGAGCGCTCGGCTGCCAAGCAAGCCGAGGCGGCTCGCGCAGGGATGATGAATCCACCCGGCGGCCACGGCCCGCACGCGGCTGGAGCCAGCAAAGCGTCGGATCTCTGGCCGGCTTCTCGTTGTCGCCGCACCCATGGAGCACGCCGTCGCCGGGCTATGCCAACAGCGACGTCCACGGCGGTTTCAACCCCAACATCATCTTCCCCCATGGGTGCCCGGTCCAGCGCACGCCCTCGCCCACGTTCGCCGGCGTACAGTACCCTCCATACACGTACTCGCCGCCGGACTACGCAGCCTCCTCGACGCCACCTCTCTGCCGCGGCCTATACTCGCAAGCCTCCTCCTCGTCGCATCTTGGCGACGCCGACGCGGCGGAGGCCGACATGGAAGACATCAAGCAGCCGGCTCGGCTGCCACCGCCGCTTCCCCCGGGTTCACTACCCAAGACGGCTCGATTGATCTCGGCGACATGGACGACGAGCTCGACTACGGCGAGGAAGAGCCGAAGGAGGAGGAGGAGGAGGAGGAGGAAGAGGAGGAGCCGGCGCCAACGAGGAAAGGCAAGAAGAAGAAGAAGAAGAAGAAGAAGAAGAAGAAGAAGAAGAAGAAGAAGAAGAAAGGGGCAGCCAAGACCGGCGAGCCGCGCATCAAGTGGGCGACCAAGGAAGATGAGTGCCTCGCCGAATCGTGGAAGTTGTCTGCCTCGACCCGAACACCGGCACGAACTAGAACATCGACACGTATTGGTACCGCATAAAGGCCGAGTTCGACGAGCGCAAACTCATCGACCCCTACTTCAAAGGCGTCCACATGCAGCGGGGGTCAAAGGCGATGGCGAACCATTGGGGGCTCATCCAAACGGCGTGCAACAAATGGCATGGGATCGTCAAGGAGGTCGCGGCTCGCCCAGAGAGCTGTACCAGCGTCGAGGATTAGGTACATCATGCCGCCCTCTCCCTATTTCTCTCACCGTGCGCGCGCCCATTTGCACGCCCGCGCTGACTGATGCCCGCTCTTCGGCGCAGCTGTTGCGCATGTTTGCCATGTATCGCGACGACAACAGCGACCAAGAGTTCAAGTACCTCCACATCTTCAAACGGATCGACAATTGCGAGAAGTGGGCGGATATTCGGCGCACTCTCGCCAAGGCGAAGGAGACGTACAAGCCGGATGCGCCAACACCGGGCGCGGCCGACGGGCGCCCGGACGGCAACAAATGGGCCACGAAGGCGAAACACGCCAAGTCGGCTGCCGCACGCGTGCAAGAGTCCATTGAGCATTGCCTCGCCGATGTCAAGACCAGGGCCGCCCAAGGAGAAGAGAAAACTGAGGCGAGGTGGGATGCTTTGATGATGAACAGCGACATCAATCTCGACTTGCTCTGGACCAACGTCGCTGCGAAACTCAAAGCTCAAGTCGCCAAGAAGAGGAACAACAACCTGGCTTTCTTGATGGGCGGCGCTGACATACTCCAGAGCGGCAACGAGAAGCTCAAGGCGTGGTTCCTGGCGGAGCGCGGCCTCATCCTGAACCAGATACCGGCGACTCCAACGCCGCCGCCGCCACTGCCAAGCCCGACTGATGATGTCTCCGCGACGCCCAGCAGCACAGAAGTCGCACCGACTAGTACAGAAGCCGCGCCAACTCCTCCCAGCCCGCACACGCCAACGACGACGCCGGAGGGCGACCACGACATTTGATGCATTCCTTTCGCATCCTTCCTTTTTTTGTGCGCCGTACTACTGTCTATCCTTTCATTTGATCGCCGAATTGTGGCACTGAATCGCCGAACTATTGCGATGATCGCCGGATTACGGCCTTTTTTTGGAGCGGGAACGATCAAGTTTGAACATGGGGTGCGTGGCTGGGGCCTTGGGGGGCGGCCCCTAGGGGCATGGTTGGGGCCTTGATTGCCCCCAGGGTCTAAAAATCGCTGGGTGGATGCCGAAAAGGTGCCGGTCTATGCGCTGGGGGGCCGAATGAGTGGAGATGCTCTAAGATCCACTTGGTGAGAAAAGGAGAACGAGATGAGTTTCACGCGCGAAGTGCCGCGCCGCCGCCGACCACTGGCCCGAGTTTTGCCCAGACGGCGCTTGCCGGTGGCGCCGAAGGAGAGAGGGTACGACGGGGACCTGGAGAAATGGGAGAAATGGAATAACGATGCTTTGTGGTGTGATATATGGTACGGTGTTAAATCCAATGGCTGCTTGCACGAAACTGCTACACATACGACAACTATGGTCCCATTTTCTATACGACGAATAATTCTAGTTCCACCATGCATCAACGTATCGCTACCGCTGAAGAAATATGTGATCCCCCGCGCCGCCGTCACCCAGCCGAAGCAGTGGAAGCAAAGGGCGCCGCCGTCCAAGCCCCCGGGCATGACCAACGCTGACTGGAAGGCGGAAATGCAGCGCCGGGAGGCCGTCACTGCCGATAGGCGCAATAGGGCCAAGAAGGCTAGGGAGAGGGTGGCGCTCGCGGCGGCGGCGGCGATGGCGGAGCAGGCGGAGCGCTTGGCTGCCAAACAAGCCGAGGCGGCTCACGCGGGGATGATGAATCCACCTGGCGGCCACGCCCCGCATGCGGCCTGGAGCCAGCAAAGCGTCGGATCTCCGGCCGGCTTCTCGTCGTCGCCGCAACCATTGAGCACGCCGTCGCCGGGCTATGCCGACGGCGACGTCCACGGCGGTTTCAGGCCCACATCACCTTTCCCCATGGGTGCCCGGTCCAGCGCATGCCCTCGCCCGCGTTCGCCGGCGTGCAGTACACTCCATACATGTACTCACCACCGGACTATGCAGCCTCCTCGACGCCACCTCTCCGTCGCAGCCTCTACTCGCAAGCCTCCTCCTCGCGCATCTTGGCGACGCCGACGCGACGGAGGCCGACATGGAAGACATCATCGTAGTCGGCTCGGCTGCCGCCGCCGCTTCCCCCGGGTTCACTACCCAAAGACGACTCGATTGATCTCGGCGACATGGACGGCGAGCTCGACTACGGTGAG